>NC_134856.1:110899988-111199988 GCF_049852395.1 Peromyscus maniculatus bairdii
CGGGAGTGGCATGCAACAGGAATGAACCCTTTCCTCCCCAAGATGTTGAATCACAGCAATAGAAACCTAATGAAAACATTGCTCAAATCGACAAACACTTTGCAAACTTGCCACACGGCTCTAAACACACTGATTTTTATTGGGCCCATAATCTACATCCCTCAGTGCTGAAAGTCACTACTTATTCCATGTAGACCTTTTGTATCTATTATCATCTATTTTACTTCTGCTTCTGCTATGGCAATGCAAATAAAGGTGTTCTCAGAAGTAAAAATAAGTCCAGTGTTTCCCATTTCGGAGACAGTTGTTATTGTTAAGTGACATTTAAAAATTTTGGGTCAGAATTGCAAAAGCTTAACATTTTCACATATATTATTTTTGTAGCAGGAAAAGCAAGATAGTGGGAGGTGGGAAAAGGTAGTGGCCCATATACATATATACCAAATATGAAATATGAACAAGTAATTCCCTAGATGACAACGAACACGGCAGACTATGGAAACAGAGCTCTTTTCTGACAGACAGGCAAAGTGTCCCTCAACAGTTCCATGAACCATTAAGTTCATCACTAGCCTTTCTGTTCTACACCATGAATCACCTGAGAATTCTATTATCTACCTGATATAAAATACAAGAATTTCATCTTATTAAATGGTGAATTAGCTAGTGCCCAAGGTAGCCTTTAGGAGGCTAGCAGAGTAAAGATGTCATCACTACAGAAAGGACTGTGGAATCCAGAGAGAAGCTATTGAAGAATGTTGACTTCTGTTTGTTAAGTGATTCTCTGAGCTGTTAACTTAGAAGTCAATGACCACTTTACTCAATGGCCTGAGGATAACTAGCATCTTTAATGAATGAGGAAGATTGAACCCATACATGGTTCATCCTGCTCTTTAAATTAATAATTTTAACAGGTGAGTTGAAGGCTTTCTCAGCAAATCTGGAGAAATAATGTATTTGGCAAACTTGCAAAGCTTTTAACAATGAAATTAAAAAAATAACCCATATATGTATCTTAGGACCTCTTATATAAATGTAAACCAAATACTAAAGATGAAATAGGATTATTTGTATGCTGTAAAAGAACCATGTAAAAATTCCAAGGCTTCTCAAATATTCTATAATAAAAGAAAACTACTGAAATGCCTGTCTATATTTAAAATGACTGTTTTATGGTTTTTAAAACAGTATGTGCACAGAGGGATGCGGCTTAAGACATTGGACTATGGCCTCAGTTTTCATATAAACACTGTAAAAGGCCTGCTACGCTTTCCACTTTTACTCCTGTGTTCTCTTTTTTCTCTCAGGATAGCAACCATCTCTTCTGGGATGAACAATCATACATCACTGTACTTCATGAGCCATATTCAGCCAGTCAGGCCACAGGCAAGAGACCAAGAGCTATGTCATTGGGAAGAGAAGTCCAGAAGTTTACACCACAACACGGATAAAGGCACCTCAGGGTAACCAAAAGTGATTTGCCCATACTGGGTCTAGACTTCTAGGAATATTTTCATAATTTAGAAATTGGAGCTGAGAGTTGCAGGAAAGGCTTCAGGGCAGGGATTTCTCTATAAAGGATGAAGGGCATAAAAACAATTGTTAGGCAAGGCATTTTTCCATTGTGCGCCTCAGGGGAAGATAGAGATAGTCAAAATCGTTTCCACACTTAGGGGTTTTATCCACAAAATAGTTCACTTTCCCCTTATAATATATCCATAAGATAAGTATAAAATAACATTTATAAAACAAAAGGGCATTCAGAGAGGAAATGAAGAATAAAGAAACCTAGACAACAGAGTAATCTGTCCTGAAGTCAAGTCTGTCTGCTCATGTGAGCATCCTTCAGTCTTGTGCGATTTGGAGGCTCTATCGGTCAGATTTGAGGCTACAAGCATAGAAGTAAGCAATAGATGACTTCAAACTTCTTATTGAATTGAAAATTGCTTGGGTATCTTGGGGTGGCTTGGCATTAGAGGCTGAACCAGGGTACAAGCAGGCATCCTACAGGCAATGAGATAGAAGTACAGTGAAGATGAGAGGTGCTTCAGGGGAAGGCTTGACTGGAATGCCGAACTGCTCAACCCAGATCCAAGCAGGAATGGAAACAGCTAAATGCTGGATGGAGCCTACTATTTGGCTGATGGGAACAGAACTTTAATTTCACCTTTTATCAGAAATAGTCAAGCTATCCACAAGTCAGCTGGTCTTCTCTCTTCCCCTTCTTGGAAGCACTGAGAATCAGGCTTCTAATAAAAGCCAATAAACTTGCTTTATTATTTTAGTGTATAAAAGTTCTAGGTTTCATTATGGCATTTTATTTTATTAATATTTATTTATTGTTATTTTATGTATATGAATATTTTACCTGTATGTATGTGTAACTACTGTGTTCATGTCTGGTGTCCAAAAAAGACAGAAGAGGGCATGGGATCCCTTGGAACTGGAGTTACAGATGGTTGTAAGTTACCAAATGGGTGTTGGGTGTGAACCCCATTATGACATTTCCATACATGTATTTCATTATAGGATGCCATACTATTGTTCCCCATGATTCTTCTTTACTTGTGATTCCTTTCTTCTCACTCAAATAGTCTTTTCTGGTACACACACACACACAGTGCTAGTTCGCTTTCTATTGCTTTGATAAACATCATGATCAAAAGGAACTTGGAGAAGAAAAGGTTTATTTCATCTTACAGCCTACAGCCTGTCACTGAGGGAAGTCAGGGCATGAACTCGAGGCAGGAAACTATAGGAACTAGAGCAGAGACCACACAGGAGTACTGCTTGCTGGCTTCTCACCCATGGCACGCTCAGCCTGCTTTCTTATATACTCCAGGACCACCAACCAAAGGTGACACAGTCTACAGTGTCAATCATTAATCCAAAAAAAAAAAAAGACCCTTCTCCCACCCCCTGCCGCAGATCTGCCCAAAGGCCAATGGTAAAGACATTTTCTCAATTAAAATTACCTTTCTTCAAATGACTCTGGCTTTTATCAAGTTGATACCACACACACACACACACACACACACACACACACACACACACACACACGTGCGCGCGCGCGCGCGTGTGTGTGTGTGTGTGTGTGTGTGTGTGTGTGTGTGTGTGTGTGTGTGTATATACATGTACATGTATATGTTTAGATGGATGTGAACTTCCCGAGTTAGTTTTTTCTCCCACCTCTCCCTCACAATTTTCAGATGGTACAAATCATTCCCTCCCCCATCTTCCGAGACTGCCTTGTTCACCTGATGTTTATGTGCAAATGCCAGAGTTAAGAAGAAAACAGTACTGATGAGTACCAACAGCAAGGGACTGCTCTAGCAGTCAGCTGGAACCACACATATATGTTGATGGATGGCAGAAATAGGGGTTGGGGATTTAGCTCAGTGGTCGAGTGCTTGCCTAGCAAGCACAAGGCCCTGGGTTCGGTCCTCAGCCCTGGGGGGTAGGGGGAGAGAAAACAACACAAAAGACCAAAAAAAAAAAAAAAAAAAGAAAGAAAGAAATTTTTTTCTCAAAATCATCTAATACACACTTTTATTTGTCAAGACCCAGAAAATATTTAGCAATACAAAATCTATTTACCTACTTTTCTATTGTTTTGCAAAGTATCATTCCTGGGGAGAAAAGATGTTGTAAAATTCCCAGTCTGGAGATTCTGAACTTCTTTGATAAAGCATGAGCACAACAGGTACTCAGTCTGCCATTATATTGATATTATGAGGCATTTTAAACAGTTCGCCAAGCCAAACATATCTTAATGTTCATAAATTACCATGCACCAAAAGTCCTTGACAGATATCCATTGTCTTCTGTCAAATATATGCACTCTAGTAAGTGCACAATTAGGTTAAAAGATAAGGTCACTTAGCTAGAAACAGGCATACTAATATCAAGAGTATTGTAGCAACTAAACTATTTCCAAACAAAAGCATGGGGAGCATTTAAAGCATCCCTGTTTACATTAACCTTGTGGTGCCATGTGTCTTACTGAGTGTGACTTTTTCACAATGTTATCTACTACAAACATGGAAATAAAAGGTAGTTTAACATCAATGCAAACATTGTTGGTTATAGTTTCCCACAAAGTTTTGCAGAACTATACAAAATTTAAAACGCACAGTTTATTTCATTTATAACTTGAACGTAGGAATAGTTCTTAATAAGAAACCCAATATAAGTGAGCCCTCTCGCCCCCACTAAGGAAGCTGAAATGCATCATTAAACTTCTGCCTTGATTTTGAGACATACAGGTCTCCTAAGAAAACATGGGTGGTGGTGGTGTACACTTCTTTTAATCCCACCACTCAGGAGGAGCTCTGTGAGTCAGAGGCCAGCCTGGTCTACAGAGCGAGTTCCAAGACAGCCAAGGCTACATAAAGAAACCTTGTTTCGAAAAACAAACGAGAGAGAGAGAGAGAGAGAGAGAGAGAGAGAGAGAGAGAGAGAGAGGAGGGAGGGAGGGAGGGAGGGAGGGAGGGAGGGAGGGAGGGAGGGAGGGAGGGAGGGAGGGAGGGAGGGAGGGAGGGAGGGAGGGAGGGAGGGAGGAAGGAAGGAAGGAAGGAAGGAAGGAAGGAAGGAAGGAAGGAAGGAAGGAAGGAAGGAAGGAAGGAAGGAAGGAAGGAAGGAAGGAAGGAAGGGCAACTGTGTAAAAAGGGCAACTTGAAATTAATCATAGTACAGGAATATCAGCATAGCTTCTTGGGGAGCTGAAGAAGTCTTGACTGAAAGAGTAAAGAGCTAATGAACATCTCAGAAAATGTGTACTGTTGACATGGGCACGGCCATGTCAAAGACCCACGGAAACATCAAGGCCTTCTCTCTATCCCCTACCCACCAAGGGAAGGCTCAGGGAAATGCCAAATCCTTCTTCTGGTCTGAGTGCAAATATTGAGAGTTTGGGTGCTTACTGACAATTGACCAGTGTACACAAAAACCAGCAGCTGCTCCTTCCTCCTCCCAAATGTTGACAATCTGAGGCTGCTGGCCTATCTAGACTCCTTCAGAGACCAGCTAAATCGTCCCTGCATGTGGTACATAATCAGTCTGTTGAGGTGCTGGGTTGTGATGTGGTTGGTGCAGCTCAAACAGAATCGGCACCGCCCATCTGACACTAGGTTTTCTTTGCTTGCATCTGTGTCTCTGTCCTTTCCTCTTTCCTTGTCATCCTCCCAATCCCCAGTCAGGTTCCCAGGACCAAGCCATGCTGCACACAGCATAACTTAAATAAATAAAAGTCCATTGAACCTTCCCATTCTCCTTACAATTCAACAGCTTTAATAACTGTTTCATACCAGCCAATCTACAAAATTAAAACCAAAACAAATTATCTGACTTTAAATTCTCCTTTTCTATATACTTACCAGTTCTCTAGTGAAGATTATACATAACAAGAAAGTTAATGAAAAGAAAGATGTTAAGGGTTTTGGTAACCTACAGCTTCAAGAGTCAGGGTAGGAGCTTATTTTCTCTAACATACAACTGAAGGCACTATCTCTATGGCATGTTCCAGGCCACCCTGAGTTATAGACTGTGCTCCAAGCCAGCATAAACTACAAAGGAAAATGCTGTCTCCTAAAAATTTCAAAAGATACTATCAGTGTGGGTATTTTCATAAGGCAAAAGAAAAAAAAATACCCACACATCTCTTAAGTTTCCCCAATAATACCTTAGAGTATCTTTGCAGAAGAGTAACTTGCAAGAGAGAAACACTTGTCAGCCAATCCCAATCTCGTCCATAGCCAGATACTCAGGACAGCTAGGTGATTCCTAGAGTATCTAAGGCATGGAGCTGAGGACCAGCTAATAAGCTAAAGTTAGAATTGTCGCATCATTTGGTGGACAGTAAGTGTATGTATACACAGGTGCTGAAATGCAGAGACAAAAGGGAAAGCATCTCCAGAAGGTGACAATGGCTGTATTGGGAAGACATGGAAGTAAGTCACTGAGATTTAACCAGGAGGAGAGGCCCAGATGTGCTGTGAGAGTCTGAGAACATTTCATAAGGAGCGGTGTAGACAAGGACGTAAGTCACTGAGGTTTAACGAGGAGGAGAGGGCCCCGGGTGCGCTGTCGGAGTCTGAGAATATTTCTTAAGAAGCAGTGTAGCAGTAGAGAGCATTTCAGAGTGAGACAAGTTTAAAAACCAGCTCAGTAGTAATCAAGTTGTGTAGTCTGGCCAGTGATGTGACCTTCATACAGGGCTGCTTGTCCAAGAGCATGCAGGCAGCAATTTCTGTAGAGCTAGCTAGTGGAAGAATGCAAAGAGATGCTATGGGGAAAGTACTCTTTATGTGTAAACAACACATACTCAATAAACTCTACTGATTTATTGTTGTTATTCAGTCGTAGACAAAGTTACCCACAATTTCTGGTGTTATCTTGGCCGTTCATTGCATCACTGCCTCTAACCTCATGACATCTTGCTGGGCATGTGTTTAATATCTGGGGTGTGAGCTACCTATTTGGAGAAAGATGAAGCTAAATATGTGAAACCATGACTTTCCTTGTGGGGTGCTCTTAGCCACAAAACTCATTTATACCATCATCCTTTGCTCTCTCTACCAGTCACGGTGTCATGACTTCAAAGTTTATGATCATACTGTGGGTTCTACAGTTTCTTTTATGAAGAAGGTTCTTCCTTTATTCCATCTTTTATACTCATTTACTGAGCACTCTAAAGACAATTGACATGAGCTAGGAAAGACCAGTATTTTTTTATTTTTAAAAACATTTTAAAAGCAAAGAATAAAAGAGTACAATATCATGACAACTAAAATTTGTTATCATTTTGAGCTTGGGATGGAGCTGAGTTGAGAGCACATATCCAGCATTCTTGCAATGCCCACCTCCCCATCCCCCCAGCACCACAAAAATTGAAAACAAAACAAAAAAAAATGAACCAGGACTTTTTAATCATTTCTAGAATTCATAAACTAACCATCTGGTGTTTCCCAGATACAGAACACAGTTACACTGAACAACATCTGTGATTCCTATAAGGTCTTCTAGATGACCTTTGGGAGGCCAACAAGTCAATCACCGCTTTATATGGACCACACTGGGATGTACTATGAAGGTACCATCTGTGCCTACAATCCTGCCACCAATTCAAATGCTGGACTCATTCCAAGAAGGACTTGTTTGACACCTTCAAGCAATTGTATTTTTTCCTTGTGTTTATTCCCTACCTGAACTCTGTCAAAAACACTTTAGAATCTAGACCAACATTTCTTTCCAATCTAAAGGAACTGGCATAGTACCATCAACTGCATATCAGTGAAGCCCAATCCCCTTCCTACCAAAGACACATCTAGCACGTTGTCGGGTCTCTGCCATGCATGCCTCACACTTACTGCAAACACAGCGATACTGCCATAGTTCCATTTTAACTAAAAGCACTTGCTTTCTCAAGTGTTAAGTCAAAGTGTTAAGTAGAAGTTGACATGCTTGTGACTCATTTTAAAATAGCAAGTTATAATCAGCTGACACTGTATGAAGCATGAAACTCAATCTATAAATCACATGTCTATAGAAAGACTGAGCTGGGAAAATGTGAAGAACAAAACTGAAACATGTCTCTATCATAAATTACAATTACCAGTTTGTCATCAACTGTTTGAAGGATTTCTAAACTATGCTCCTGATATTAAGGTTCCTAGTCAACAATACTCTTAACTAGTCCTAAAATCAAATCATTGAAATAAATTTTAAAAGATTTATTGAATGACTGTCTGCTATGTGTGTGGTAGAGGGCACAGAGGACAGAAGAGGGCACCATGGGATGCATGGGACTGGAGTCATGGGAGGCTATGAGCCACACAACATGGGTGGTGTAATCTAGCTCTGGAAGAACAGCAAGTGCTCTTAATCTCTGAGCCATCTCTCCAGCCCCCACCCCCAATAATGTTTTCAATATTTAAATAACTACTGGCATTTGGACAGTAAAATTTAGCAACTATGCTTACTTTTAGCTTTTTAAACCATAATTTCTTGTACAAAAATGGGGCAAAGAACACCCTTGGTAAAAAGCAAGCCTTGTTTCCTTCCTGTACACATGACTGGCAGCACTTGGGCTTGGGTTGCAGACTCTGGACTTACAGTAATAGTTCTCTAGTAATAATCATGAATCCTAGAATGTTCATTTTCATTGGAACAATCGCTCCTTTGTCCAAGTTCTTTGCTTGGCTTTATGTGTTATTTGTCATCAGATACCACAGTTCCTTGGACACAAGCCCATATTCTTCTAGTCTGACATCTGGCTACCTAACCTAAAGGTCAAACCCTGGTATATGGAAGTCTCTAGACCACTTCTCCTCCTTTGCTTACAGATGAATCTGAAGAGTTTCAAGTCCAGCATTCCTTTAATTCTATTTGGTCCCTATCCATCTCTAGAAAAAACAAAAACAAAACAGCAACAACAACAACAACAACAACAAAAAAAAAACAAAGATGAAAAGCCATACTCAAACTTAAGACACAGCATCTTTACAGATAGTTAACACAGCCCAACTGACTGTGGCTTTCAAAATTAATGCAACGTCTTAGCAGGTCTCAACTAGGCGAGGTCTCAAACTGGGGGAAGCAAGTGAGATTTATGTGTTGAGAAACTAACTAAAGGAGGACAAGAAAGGCAAAAAAGAAGCGTGACAAGGTGCAAGGGAATAAATAACTTAAGCAACATTAAATAATGATGGGGATAAGGAGGACGGAGACAGCACAGTAGCTAAAGCATGTGATACTATTGCAGAGGATGATGTGGATGCAAGCAACCACATGCAGTGGCTCACAACCACCTGTAACTCCAGCTCCAGGAAGGCAACATCATCTTCTGCCCTCCTCAGGTACTCTCCTACAAGTGGCATACACACATGCAGACATACACAAAAACACTGAAGTAAAAATAAATTGCCAAGTGTGGGGGCCCAAACCTGTAATGCCAGTACTCAGGAGCATAGAGTGGCAGATCTCTTAGAGACCAATGTGATACCGAGAGTTCCAGGGCAGCCAGGGTAATTTATATATATATATATATATATATATATATATATATATATATAATATTAAGGGAGGAACAATAAATGGGACAGAATGAAAGAAGCGCGTTGCAAGCCTCATTTTATCATTGGAATGTGAGATCGCAGACACATGTGACAATGGTTCTAATTGAGGCTTGAGTGGTGATCCTGAGGATGCCACATGGTCTGTGCTAGGGACATCTGTGTCAGCATGTCAATGTGGTCTTTCCTTACCTCCAGATGCTCTAAAATATACGGTGGATTTGTCATGCCCAGCCTCAGCATGGCTCCCTCAGGAATCACTTCCACCAACTTCCACAGGAGTGTGGGGAGATCTGTGCCAATGTCTCTGCCATAGGCCCCAGTGTCTTCGCTGGTCAGCCATATCTCACAAACACCCTCTGTGAATTAAAGAGGATAATTAACAAATCGGTGGCCTAGCCATTTCCTTCATTATACTGCTGCTCACCCTTCTTAGTACAGTAATTTCACCACCACTGTGCAGGCAGTCTAGGCATTCGATTGCAGAGAGAAAGCAGTTTATCCCTCCTCACCAGTGGGTTAGTAAGTTCATCTTATGAACCTCTGAGAGTTGCAACAAAGTCATAAGTTACCTGTGTGTCCTATGAAGTCATTAACATTCACAGCCAATCAGCTCAAGCATGCCTCTCGAAAGCACTTTGATCATTGCTAGAGAGCTTCAGGCTCACCTCAGAGAATACTCACTAAACGCTGTGAGCCCTGGAATGGCAACAGTCCCTCCACAGAATAGGGATTGGGAACAGTTAACTCACCAGTCAGGCTGTCGCCAACCCAAGGAAAAATGTCAAGTGTAGTTAAGGATTAACTCACAAATCATTAATTAATTATAATGAACTCATTTAGCCTGTAGTTAACTATTTTAATCTGTCACCTTTATTCCATTAAAATGGTGTTCACTTTATCTTCACATTAAAAACAAACTGGGCTGGTGCAAAAAGTAAGTTGGCTGCCTTGGAAAGCCTTCTACATTCACTTAGGTATTCTACCTTAGGAAAGCATATTCTTTTTTTTTGTTGTTGTTGTTGTTGTTGCTGTAAGGAATCTTATCTTGAAATGCTTGGGTTTGAGCTGGGATAGGCGGCAGGCAGCATGTGCCTGTGGTCAGCTCTCAGAAAGCTGAGACAGGAAGACGACTCCAAGTACAAGACCAAAGGAGGCTTCAAAGTCCCAGGCTAGTCTGGATTACAAAGCAAGCTTGTCCTTGCCTCAGAAAGTAAAACCAAAACAAAAAGTTACAGCCTGCAAGTAGCAGCCTTTCAAAAACTAAGAGAGAATACTTGGGGATCAACTAGTGCTATTAAAAATGAATGAAATAGACTGAGCAAGAGTTACCAGGTTTTCCTGACAGACACAGACCCTTCCTTAACCCATATTCAGTGAGCAAATAACGTGATATTAAAAGGCCAAATAATTCAAAAGGCAAAACAAAACAAAAAAAAAAAAACAAAAAAAAATGAGTGTGAACTTAGTTCAGACACAGTTGATTCCCTGCTTATGAAGACCTCCATATACAGGCTCCAAAGGGAAACACAGTGGAAGTTTCCTGAAACTGTCTTAAAATTGTCATTTCATGGCAGAAGGTTTCCAAAGCACAAATTCAATTGTAATCTCCAAGAGAGGCAACAAAAGTAAGTGTCTTTTTTGTGAACATGGATGCACTCAAGCTGTACAGAAGAAAGCCCACACCAGAGCTCTTAATTACCAGTCATACTGTCCACAGCGTGGACCTAAGGCCTCTGGACACTATTCTTCCTAGAGATAAGAGCTATGTGTTTATTATCATCAAAGCCGCAAAAATAAATTTTATCTTTCTGAGATACACACACGAGTCGGAAGACACAAGAGTAGATGCAAACCGCCCACTGTTCACAGAGAGAATCACGGATCAGCAATAAGAGTGAACGCTACTGAAAAGTTCAGTTAAAAGCAAAAACTGGGGATGCTTTAGTATTAAAATCAGTAATACAGCTGGGTGTGGTGGTGTACACCTTTAATCGGAAGGCAGAGGCAGGCAGCTCTCTTAGTTGGAAGCCATGCTGATTTAGATAGTGAATTCCAGGCCAGATAGGGCTACACAGTAAGCCTTAGTCTCAAAAACAATACCAAAAATCAACAAAAATTCAGTAATGCTAGGAATATCTTACAGGCTTCCCTGGTTTGAATACACAGTTCCAGAAAGAATAAGCCTTTACCTCCAAAGAAATAAATCTGGCAGGCTTTACAATTTTATGAACATTATGTCTAAATTAATTTAAATGATTTTCTATTTAAAATGTATAATATCAACATCCCATCCCCCACTCCCCCAAAGCTCAGGTATGGGAGCCCATTTTCCGGTTCCTCGTGGCTTTACCCAGCATGTCCGCATAGAGGATGATCAGGACCACGGGCCTGAGTGCAGGTGTCTGAGATGGTCTGCACTTGGCTGTGCTAGGGGGACGTCTTTTGCTCCACCCCTCGGCATTTCTATTAATACCCTACGGCCAAGACAGTAAGGGCTCGCAGGAATAGGTTCCAGGCCTTCTCGAGGCTATCCTTATCTCCACAATCTAACTCCTTCTATCTAATATTTCCTGCTACTCACTCAAGAAAACTCGGGAACAGTGGGGTTGGTGGGTAGTTGCCCCACACTCAGGGAACATTATAAAGGAAGGGGCAAGAAGAGTGAAGAGAAGAACTGGGATGTGCTTCCGTCTGGACATGACCTGGCCTTTGTGCCCAAGAACTCACCACAGCATTTCAGTCCAACCCAACTGGACTCATCAGGTTACATACTTAAAGGAGGAGATGATGGTGGGAGGGGGGTGCATTGTAGCTTGTCTAGGGGAGAACAAAGGGAATTGGGGGTGGGTATTATTGGAAATTTGACAATGAATTCAAGAGGCCAATGAAAATGAAGCATCTTTATGTACAATTCTGCAAAAAGGAACACAGCAGTGAGAAAAGGCGAAGTGGCTGCCATGTGGATCTGGTGCAGAAAGGTGGTTTAAAATCCCCTGCTCCTCTCTTATAGGCCAGGACTCACACTCCTCCCAAACTCTCCATCTCATTAGTCAAGGGCAACCCCCACCTCCAATGAACAAGCTGGAGCTTGAAACTGCTCTTTTTCTCCAATTCTTGGCTCAGCCATGAACCAGATAACCTGTAACTTTGTAATTCTGAGTTGTGAGACTAACTGGGGTCAGCCCAGCTATGGGAGAGGAGCCCTGCTTGTCGGTGACTCTGAAAACAGAACTATCAATCTGTTTCTTACTAGTATGATCAAGCTATTTTACATACATGCATGGAACTGTCAAAAACTAAAAAGAAACTAAAGTATTCCAACTGAGGTGCAATCTTGATTTTAAAATTCTGTGTGCCATCAGACTTTGCACTTAAGTCTGGCCCTTTTAAAAGATGGTTTCATGTAGCACAGCCTGGCCTGGAGCTCATTCTCTAGCTGAGGCCAGCTGCAAGTCATGATTAGCATTCTGTCTCAGCCCCACAGATAACAGGAATGAACCACCAGGCCCAGATTCATACAACCTGCTTAAAAAACTATAATTTAAAAA
The DNA here is from genome assembly GCF_049852395.1 of Peromyscus maniculatus bairdii. NCBI lineage: Eukaryota > Metazoa > Chordata > Mammalia > Rodentia > Cricetidae > Peromyscus > Peromyscus maniculatus. The sequence goes on from NC_134856.1 coordinate 110,912,611, forward strand.
ATAGAAAAGCTCCAGGAAGAAAGATGGCTAAGTAACAACAAAAACACATTTTAAAACATTCCGAAAGAGGTTATAAAAACAGGACATTAACTGTGATTTTCCAGTTACTGGCATTTGAGCAACACAATGTGAATATTTTAAAGTGAACAGAGTTTTAATTTACAAATTTTCCATGCAAATGGTTCCACGTATGCCTTATGTAGAAAGAGCAAGTTCCTGGAACGGTGCCCTCTCTGTTGCTGGGTGAATACAGAGGGGGAAATCACCCTGGATAGAATAGAAATAACATCCACCGGAGAAAACAGCAGTCTGCTCCCCAAACTGCAAAGGTTGGGGACCAATAGCCTCTGGGGGGCTGCAACTTCAAGTTATATCACACAGAGAGGAAGCAGCTGTGGTACTAAATCACCACCACAGACGCAGCAGTCTCCATGTCCCTGCGATAGAGGTTGTCACAGTACTCAGGCCAGAGGAGAGCAAGTACAACGGTAAGCCCTGGCCTTGACAGTCCTGCCCTGCAGATCATTCTAAAAGCATGTCAAAGACCTGCTGGATCAACAACGTTTAGACTCTGTAAGGCGTTCTTTCAGACATTCTTTCTAGCAAGAAGTGATTCCTCAAATTTTGACCCCTAAGAAGTCATTACACAAAGTAAAGTGAGGTAGAATCCCCAGTCTCATGTTTGGTGTTCCCTGAAGTCTCATGATTATGCATACTGTGAGCAGTCCCTGCCAGGCTAAGTTTGTGCATGAATATGATGGGGAAGCTGGGGCGACAATCACCAAAACTGGACTCGCATCGAGGTACAGACATGTTTATGTCTGCACAACTAATTGGCCACACTTACAGACAGCTGTGCTTGCCTCAACAGCATAATTCCTTCTGGACTTCAGGTTCTCGTGTCTTTATTTGTCCTTGCCTAATGTGTGCCCCATAATTGATACAGATCCACCATGAAGTTTTGTGGTGATATTTTATTTGTACTGAAATGTTATTTTAATTTTATGTTAATAAATAAAGTTGCCCTGGGGTCAGAGCTATTAGAGCCATAGTAAGAGCGTGGTGGTTAGAAGAGCTAGGTAGATTTCTGTGTGTTCAGGGATACAGCCAGTATTGGAGACATACGCCTTTAAGACCTGGAGGGCGGTACTTACAGGCAGTGATGAGGCAGTCATGTGGTTGGGTTTACAACCAATGAGAAGGCAGAACAGAAAGATTATTTAAACAGAGACACAGGAAGTACCTCCCTCTCTCTCGGGGAAGCTAGGAGCACTGCAGGAGGTAAGATTTTATCTCTGAGCTCTGACCTCTCGGCTTTCTTTTTTACATTGGCTCTGTGTTTCTTATTTTAAAAAGACGATTGGTTACATCTACAAAGTTTCTGTATTCTAAGATGCCTATCATGCAGGCACTATTAGGGGACAGTGGCAGGCATGTAGGGAATTTTCTGTTCACTTCTTGGGGAGGAGCAGGGCTGGCCTGAGAGACTATAATACCAGCCCCAAAGAGACAACTCCAGTTGCACTGAAACTTCAACCTTGAAAAATAAGCACATAAAATGAAAAAGAGAAGTGTGAACAACTAAGATAAAAGAAGCAAAGGCATCACTAGCAATTCCCGTTCCTGTAAAAATAAATATGAACAAAACAACAAAATGGTAGGAGACAGAAACTAGCATTCTTTTCCAAAAGAGCATTTTCCTTTTTCCTAACCTGTTCTACCACCCAAGTTCCACTCATTTGCCCCAAATTGTTCTATCTACCTGACATGCTAAAGTTCACCACACTCATCGAGAGGTCATAACAAACTTGAAAAATGCTAATTTTGGTAAATATTCTGACATTAGGAAGGGATGAGATGCACTTTTCAGGAGAAACCACTCCACAAAAATTTAGCCATCAGAACTCCAGTCATCTTTCCCAAGCAAGAACTCATGAGGCTACACTTCCACCACAAGCTACCTCTTCCCAAGTGGAGATTGCCAACAGCTAGGTCCCATTCTGCTCCACAGTAATCTTAAGTGACAAAGGATAGAAAACACAGAAGTCACAAAGGGTTAATAAAAAAAATAACATCTTCAATAAAATATTTTTACAACAAAGAAAATCCTATTGGAAAAAAAAATCAATTTTTGCCAAACTCAATTCCAAAAGATTCAGCTTCTCTGTATGAGTTCCACTGTCAAAAGTTAAAATATGGAGGTGGATCAATTTCCTCTGCTTAAAAAGTGAGACTCCCCAAAAGACCTCACTTTATCATTTGGGAAAATTCCCACCATAATAAGCTATTTCAATTACTGTATTGTTAGAAAAACTTCAGAAACAAAGTGCAGAAATGTAACTTCAGAAGCCTGGATCTCTGTGAGTTCAAAGCCACAATGGAAACAGCCAGACATGGTGACTCATGCCTTTAATCCCAGGAAGTAATGGCAGAAAGCAGAAATGTATATAAGGCATGAAAACCAGGAACTAGGCTGGTTAAGCTTTTAGACTTTCGAGCAGCACAGTTCAGCTGAGAGGCATCCAGTCTGAGGAAACAGGATCAGCTGAGGAACTGGCAAGGTGAGGTAGCTGTGGCTTGTTCTGCTTCTCTGAATTTTCAGTGTTCACCCCAATACCTGGCTCCAGGTTTGTTTTTATCAATAAGACCTTTTAAGATCCTGCTACAACCCAGCTCTGGAGGAGTGGGGACAGGAGCATTTCCAGGACTTACTGGCTTCTAACCTGGCCTGGAAACATGAGCTCCAGGTCCAAGGAGACACTGCCTTAAAGGTATGAGAGGTGGAAAACGCTGACTCCCAAATCTCTCCTCCACAGATATGTGCATCCCAAACACACATGCATCCACACACTCAAATATATGAGGTAAATATATCTCAAAAGCTATAACTATAAACAGTGATGGGGGAATCAATGGCAAATAGGCAATAAAGTATAATGACATATAATACCACAACAGTACCTATACTTTGCATGTGCTCTAGATGGCCATGAAACCTACATCAATTTACAGTTAGGCCTATCATCTCAAAATCTCCATTTCTCTTCCTCCCCCATCTCTCAGATTTGTTCTCCATCCCTGTCTTTCTGCCTTTTCCTACACCTCTTTGGTAACATCTGATTGCCTCCTCACCACTCCATTCTAAACTTCTTTCTCCTGGTCAACCACATGTGGCATTTGTTCTATTTATATACTACGCATTCATTACCTGACCTTGCGTCTTCCTGCTATATGGACTGCTGTGCACAGTAGGTTTTCTGAGGAAAAGGATTGTAAAAATTTACCTTGGGAAGTTCACAAGTAAATATGGCTTTGCTTAAGCATCTGAAGGGTCATGAATAACAACACGGACAAGTGCATTCCTGTTCAGCCTATTCATTTAAGAACAGATCAGACATTTCAGACCCTGTATTGACATTCAAAAGTTTTGTGTCTTTACTTTAGATGGGGGTAAGGGAGACTAAATATATAAAGATAGCATCATCGTAAGACTAGCCTAGCCTATGCTATGGCTCCAAACCTTTAATTTTGGAACAGAGCCTAAGAATGCAGCTCAGCCTGCCCAAAAATTTAGTATTCTCTATCCTAAGGGTTCTGAATACTAAGATTATAGGTGTATATACCACAGCTGGCCATTGCCACTATTATAAGTGGTCTCCAGTCTGGGTGTTTCTGAGTTCTTGGCTTCTTATTTAATGAACTATAAAAACTCACAGCAACAAGCAAAGTGAAAGTAAAGTGCCCTGAAAGAAAGCTGTAGGCTCCAAGTAAGGTTTACTCAAGCACCCTAGTCACTGCCCTAGGCTTCTGTGTGTGGGTCCAGGAGAAGGAGCTGGCTGCTTAGGGTAGAGGTGTGATCTTTTGAGTGACAGTCTTTGTAAGCTTTTGCTCCTAGTACATGGCTTCCCCAACCACCAAAATATTTATGGTCTTCCAGTTGGCATCAGCTGTAGCTTGACCATGGCTCTGCTCTGCAATCAGGACACCTTCTAACCTACCTGCTTCTGCAGAGGAAATTACTGATAAATAAACCTTCTGTGAGGTAGAAAAGAAAGGGCCATCCTAAAGGATGACCAACAAATGTCCATAATGACAAATATAGCACCTCTGTAGTCCTGTTGGCTTGAGCAAATTGTTGGCTTGAGCTACATTAATGACAAGACAAAATTCAACTAAAAAGAAATAGTGTAGCAGTGCACAACATCAACTGAGGGAACCAGTGAATGGAGTCAATGAGTTCCCATCAGACCTGGAGGCCTCTGCCAATGCAGAAAGAAGACTAAATAGAGCCCAATACCCCAGCTCACTTAAAGAGGTGGGAGGTTAGAAAGTTAGCATTCTCAGCATTAAGTACTACTCAGAGAGGGCTGTAGAGACATCCAGACCTAATGTGCAGGAAATATTTCCCACCGCTCTCCAGCAGAACACTGGTCTAAGCATGCGCAGGACAACAATAAATTACAAGGTGAGAAAAGAAATGTGAGAAAGCAATAGGCTAAACTTCTAGAACACCACACAGGCCTAAGAACAGCTAATGTCCTCACAAGCAAAAGGAAAGATTGGCATGGGTCATCAAATTGAGTTTGTACAAGGATACTACCAGAATGATAAACAAAAATTCTATTAAAATAAATCCTGCTCTGGACTCATATTAAGGGAACTTAAATGCCTTAAGACAGTCAAACTGCTTTCAAATATCTTAACTATATGGCAGAATACAGCAGAAAAAAGAGTAAAAGAACATAGCAAACTCAGGGCTCAACAATGCACACTCCAAAATGTCTGGCACCCCCAGAAATAGCAGGCATGTAAACAAGAAAGGAAATATTGACTATGGTTTTTCTTCTGGTTATAAGCAATCAATAGTAATACCATGAGAGATGATGGAACCACAAAAGGACATGGAGAGAGCCACTGTAAACACGACCATACTTTCACAAGTAAGGGCACGATGAAATATGGCATACCCCATAACACCGGCATTGAGAGACTGAGGCACAAGGATCGTGAGTCTGACGCTAGCCTTACACAGTAAGACTTGCTGGAGATACAGGGAGGGAGAAGGAAGGGAATGAACAAGGCAGGAGAGAAAGCAAAAAGGCAAGCAGGAAGGAAAGAAATGAAAAAGAAGAATGAGGAATAAAACCAACAGGTATTGCTAAAAAGGCAAAATTGGAAATAAAATGCAGTTCTAACACACCACTAAAAAGAAGGCAGGCAAAGTAGACGGAAGGAAGGAGACATTATGGGGCTGCAGCAAACCTCAGGTTGGGGGCGGGGTGGCAGGAGGTGGAGGAGAGATTGACAGCAGGTGCCACAGTCATGCTTCCATGTTTCTCTTAAAAATATTCAGAGTAAATGTGATAAATGTTCAGATGTGATGCATGTGGTAGTTTTTAACTGTGCTAATTCTTACTTTTTTTCATGTTGTAAACAATTCTTACAATTTTAATCACAATAATCTGATTAAACAAACTTTGTTGAAGTTTATCATTTTTCTATTTTATAAAACACTTAGGGCTCTGTAAGCATAATCAAGAGCAAGTGACCTTTATTAAATCTTTCTTATTAATTTCTTATTAAATATCTGTTATATGAAGCTAATTCAGACAGCTAATATTCAGTATTTTAAAATAGAATGGTAATGCTCCTCTAGCCCAAGGGTGGAAATCAGAATGACATTTTAAAACTATCTCCTCAGAAAAGGCAAAAGTGATCATTTCTCACCATCAATAACTCAAGGTCTCAGGCACATGTCTGTCATCTCAGCACTTGGACAGTGGAGCCAAGAGGTTGTCAAGTTCAAAGGCAGGCTTGATCTGAGATGGGATGCCTGTGCGTGCGTGCATGCGTGCATGCGCACACTCTCTCTTCACAGTCTATCATCATGCTTACTAAAACCATCCACCACATTCTGTTTTTAACACTGTGTCTAATACTCTGTGCTAACTAGCCAATTTGTGTGGGGGTAAAAAAAACGATCAATTTAAAAAATCAGTACTACCGTTAATATACAAAAAGATTTTATTTCATTTTCAGCAAAAGACCAGAAAGGCTATCAAACCTGTCCTAAGGCTGTACCAAAAGCAAAGCCTAGGTTAGAATCAATCTCTTAATTTTCCAGAAGCACATCAATAGCCTTTTCCTTTTTTATTTTTTTGCAGAGGCAGGGGTGTCATTTCAGTGATTCCAGGAGAACACCTACAAAACTTCAGCCATAAATATCACAATAGGGTAAGTAGCAACTGGAACTTGAGAGGAAAGTTATGGTGATGTGAAAAGTGAGGAACAAGTGAGGAAAACCAAAAGGAAATCTAAAGGGCAGACCATGCTGTGAAGAGCATCAGCCAGGGCACCCTCTGGCTCCAGGCACAGGTGGCAGCTGAGCACTGGAAGTGCGGATGGACCTTAGAGGTTCCTAAGAGCAAAGCATGCTGGAGTAGAGAGATGTGGGAGGAAACCAAGAGATGTAAAATATTTAAGACCCTGAATATTGACTAAAGGTTTCAATGGTTATATTTTGGAAATATCAAGCTAATTCAAATATCTGATTAAAATAAACTCATTCTGCATTCTTCAATTTTCCAGGAGATAGCAATTAGAGCATTTCACTTACACAGTATGTGGCTAACATACTTCTGTTTGTAAACAGATTTCAGAACTGCCCACAGTGAAGAGCAGTGGCACTTAATGGGAATTTAAATCATACTGTAAGGTATCTAGTAACAAATGACACTTTCTTCTACATACTTAACAAACAGCAATGGACTCTCCTCAGTTTTGTGATTATGAAACACTACACCTTACACATTTTATACTTCACTTTATGAAATTCCCAAACTATATCACAAATAAAAATAACTACTTACAAATTCCTGATTCTACAATAATCCTATTGTGCATTATCTTTAACTCATTTCTCTCAAGGAAAAATAATGAAATGGTATTAGCAAAGTAATGAAATTAATTTAATGTACATGAATATTTATAATCCCTCAATCCTCTTCCATAAAATCATTATACAGAAATGTGCCATGTTTCTGTAGCCACAATATTACTGTGGTGTTAACTATGATTTGTAAACAAAATAAGAGTGCTTATGATAATTCCGTGCTATAGCCAAAAATTTTAGCCAACTATAGCAAAAGCATTTTTTTAAATGTGCTGGTTATTTTTTTTCTTCAAAGATTTATTTACTTCTATTAAGACTCTCAAACCTTTTCTACTAAAATTTATTTCAATACTTCAAATTTGAGTTTATCCAAACAGTCTACAACACTCACACAGAAGTGTGGAGGACAGAGACTGTTACTGTGTGTTCCTCCATGTGGCTTCAGCTGAGATAGGAATGAAGTTGAAGGTCCTGGAGTTGTCTCTAGTTGATCATCTAAAGATCCACAGCAGTATCAGATAGAAAACAGAAAGATGAACCTCCAAGTCTTCAATTTAACTAATGTCTATTCATGTTCATCGTGTATTGTCTTTTTACCTCGTCATCAACGGAATAAAAGCGATAGTAAGATTAAGGTTTCTGGCAATTTTGTTGAACAAACAGTACCTAGGAAAAAACGCTGTATTTGGTTGAATGAACAAATGAATAAAACCAAGAGAAAGAAGAAATACATGAAGGTGTGAGGAAAGCCAGGATGATGACTGGGGATAAAAAAAACCATGAAACTTAAGTAGGAGACCACAGAGTCACTTCTAAAATGTGTTATGGCCAGAATATATAGAAAAGTAACAATATTACAGACAGCAGAAAATATAAATGCTTATTATCACTATAATAAAATTCATACAACCAGAAAATACATAGAATATATGCATTCAAAAGGAAAAACATAACAATATATGAAATAAATTCCAATTGATACTCAGTTTTTTTCATTAGGTCTATACTCTACAACATAGTTTTGCAATAGAAAAATTTATGGTGGCTAAATTGTCAGTTTGACACAACCTAGACTCACCCAGAAGAGTAGCCTCGGAAAATGGCACCTGTGAGGCTGCACTTGCTGCAGTAACTAATACAGGAAGACACTGGGGGTGACACCATTCCTAGGGCCTGCTATCCTGGCTTAGGGCATTTTTTCCTGGCAAGAAATGGAGACTACTACACAAAGCCAATCAAAATGCAGAGTTGTGGATTCCAGTCCCGATGGATCCAGCTACAAAACACTCTTGCAACTAAGGCTCAGGGAACGATGCAGAAGTGGGGGCTAAAAAGATCATAAGAGCCAGAGGATCAAGGAGCTTGGTGTGAAATTGTGTCTCCTGGCAACACCAGAAGCCACACCCATAAAGTCTCACCAACACGACTGCCTAAATGTGAGCTGAACAAGACCACCACCAATGAACGGGCAAGTGGAAGACGAGAAGCTCACAGGCCTCCCCCTCCACAAAGAACTACAGACAACTTGGGGAGTGCTAGGAGCAGGGGAAATAGTCTTCCCCAGGGACAAGCACACCAACTGCCTGTCCAAGACAAATGGTCAGCCCTGAAAGCATACACACGAGTAACGTTCTGCAGACTGAACTGGTTCTATTCAGGAATACATATTATATATACTACACATATATACATGTAATCACAATTGATAGAAAAAGAGAGCAAGGAGGAGTTTATGGGAGGGTTTTATGGGAGGAAATGGAAGGAAGAAATGTTGCAATTCTATTATAATCTCAAAAATTTTAAGTGAACAGTGGGAGAAAATCAGCTGAGCACTAACATGCAGCTTCATCCGTTTTCTCTCTGCTTTTGGCTGTGCCTGTGACTAGCTGCTTCAAGTGTCTGCTGCCTTCACTTCCCTGAAATGATGGTCTGTAACTTGGAGCTGTGAGCCAATAAATGCTTTCACCTTTAAGTTGCTTTTATCAGAGTATTTTATCACCACAATAGGAAAGAAAACTAATATGTGAGCCATGCAAGTAACTTAAAACTTATAGGCATATTAAGAAAAGATTGAAGTCTGGTGTGATGACCCATGCCTTTAATCCTAGCACTTAGGAGGCAGAGGCAGGTGGATCTATATGAGTTCGAGACTAACCTGGTCTACATAGTTAAATCCCAGCCAGTCAGGGTTACAGAGTGAGACCCTGTCTCAGGAGGGAGGAAGAAAAAGAGGAAGGAAAGGACAGGATAGGATAAGACAGGAAAAGAAAGGACAGGAAAGGAAAGGAAGGGCTGAAAATAAGGATTCCATTTAATCAATATCCTTGTTTCCCACTTATATTCTAATTTATTATCTCTTTCATGCACCCAGATAAATGTGGAGTCACCATGGAGTAAGAAATTTAGTGAGAAATATAGAAACCCAGGTTATCCTACATACTGATTACTCTCCTGTAGAAAACAAGGGGGAAAGGTATTTTATCTTAATAAGAAGAAAGGCACAGCTGAGCCAGTGAGTCACTAAAGATGTCCACCTCCACACAAGGGTCCCGATTGCCTCCAACTCCAATAGAATGCCTCAGATGTAAAGCCCAGAGGAGACCCAGATGCTACTAACTCCCAGCTGGTCCTTAGCTTTTGAACACTTGTCTGACCATGAGCACAAGGGCTCTGGAGAAGGAGATAATTCTTTGAAAGAATTTGCAATTCTGGAGAAAGAGACAAGTAAGAAAGTGTTCAAAAACAAGGGTCCTATCAAAAGAACCTAACAGTCATCTTGAAGAAACTCCCAGGGACCAACCTGGTACAATGAGAGCAATACAATAAATCACAACAGTGATGGATGGGACATGGAAAAGAATGTCCAATAGTCCACATTTAGAGAAACAACTATCTGAAAACAGCGGGAAAGGCCACCGTTTTCTCAGCGAATGGGATTCAAGTTCTAGTTGTAAAAGCATAAAAGCCTAACAACCAAGCCAGCACCTCAGTACTTCACTGGTGGGACAAGAATGGCACTGTGTGTGAGCAGGAGGCAAAAGTGGGAACGATGGTGTGTGCCTGGTCACTCGGTATCTATGAAAGGAAGAAGAAAACACTAACTTCAATATAGAGAAGCCTAGTGCCACCCCATTGACATAAGGAAGACGAAGCTCACTGCATTGGTGCACTGCAAAGGGCAGGTCTTGATGGTCTGGGAACATCACTTCACTGGTATTCTGGCTCAAAATTCCCAGCCTGCGTTATGTGGAAATGCCAAGGGAAAGCAAATAGAAAGAGGTTCTACAAGATAACTGGCCAGTGTGTTCCTCAAACGCCAAGGCCGTGGAACACTAAGGAAGGCAGAAGGCTGGACACTGGAACAATGAGATGAGGGAGACAGTAACTAAGGGAGCATGTGACTCCAGACCAAGTCCAGGACCAGAAAAGTAATGCTAGTGAGGAAATGGAAGACATCTTCATAGGTGTGCAAATGACACACCAGTAGTTTGTTACTATTGACTTTGGGCTCTGGGTTGCTGCACAATGACCACGTGAGGGCTAACTCTTAAGGAAGCTGGATGAAATAGCTCCAATATTGCTGTTGTAGAGACACAATCACCATGTGGTTGAGGTTGATCTCCAACTCACGATGGAGCTCAGGCCAATTTCAAATTCCTAATCATCCTGTCTCAGTCACATATGGCTTTTGGAACTTTTGTTGTTGTTGTTGGTGGTGGTGGTGGCGGCAGTTTTTTGTTTTTTATTTGTTTGTTATTTATTTTATTTTGTTTTTTCAAGACAGATTTACCTGTATAGCTCTGGCTGTCCTGGAACTTGCTCTGCAGGACTTCTGTAAGTCCATTTTTTTTTTTTTTTTTTTGCATTATACAAGCAAATTAGACAGACCAGACAATATACTGGTTTGCAGGGAAAAGAGCTATGAGGACAGGAAACTACTTAGAACTTCTACTCTACAAGCTTCAGGTAAACTCTAAGCACAGCAGAACCAACATGGTCTTTGTGGAACTCAAATCAAGAACCTATTTCCGGCTGGGTATGGTGGGCATACACTTAGAAAACTCAGAAGGCTGAAGCCAGAGTATGGTGAGCCTGAGTAACGTAGCACGTTTGAGGCTGTCCTGGGTTGTTGAGACCCAGTCTCAAACAAACAAGCAAACAACCACCAAGGGTTTGAAAGTAGTCAGTGGTAGACTGCCTGTCTGGCAGGATGCAGGCTTCAATCCCCCAAACCGTGTGGGCAGGAAGAAGGGAAGGAAGAAAGTACTCATAGCCTGCTACTTTAACACCAGGTCAAACTTTAGTTAAAGTAGCTGCCAGGAGGATGCCTCCAAAAATGACCATCTATTTAAAATATCAAACATATTTTGCATCCAATTAGTACCTTACACAGTACACAGGGAAATTTGCAAGCCTCTATCTATGTCTTTCTGCCTTCTAAAACATCCCCAGTATTGTCACCATTAATAAATGTTAAGTAGTTGCCAAGAAAGCCCATGTGAAATATCCCAAAGCACATGATAAAACTTACGACACAGAATTAAAGAAAACTATTCAGAAAACTCTTAGTGGAGTTAAACAGGTGAGTACACCATAACCAATAGAGTTCAAGGATACAGACATAATACTGGGACGTACTGGGAAAGAATGGTTAACTCAGACTTTGAGGCATTAAGCTTAGATATAATTAAATAAATATATTAAACATAAAGTAGGGTAAACTATATTAAATCTTTACTTACTATAATCAGCACAGAAGGAGAGATGGGACAAGGTACACGGTTAGGAAGGAACTAAGAGTTCTTACATTTGAGAAGAGACTCTCCTCCAGGCTCCAGGATCTATGCAGAAGAGGAGGCAGAAAGGCTTCAACAGCCAGAGGTGGTGGATGATTCCACGGAAAGAGTGTCCTCCAGAAACAACAGGGCTAATGGACATAGGAATTCAGAGACTACAGCAGCGCACTCAGGACCACACAGGCTAAAACCACTAAGAGAAGGAAGTGAACTCGAGCTCCCACCCCTAACCCAGGAGCCATTGGAAAATCAGTCTTACCCAATAGTGTGTCACTGCGTATATCAACCAAGCTCCAGGGCAGGCCTCGTGCCAACACCAAAAAGGAACTCCATGTTCTTTTTCTGTTTTGTTTTTTTTTTCAAATATATATACAATTTTCTTTCCTTTTACATACCAACCCCTCTTCCCCCTCCCTACCCTTCTTCTGCTCCCCCTAACCTACTCCCATCCCACTCCCATCCCCTCCTCATAGAGGGGGAGGCCTCCCTTGGGGAGTCAACACAGGCTGGCACACCAAGTTGGGGGCAGACCAAGCCCCTCCCCACTACATCAAGGCTGAGTAAGGCATCGAACAATAGGGAATGGGCTTTTTTTTTTTTTTTTTTTTGGTGTGTGTCTGTGAGAGAGAGAGAGAGAGAGAGAGAGAGAGAGAGAGCGCTTGTTTCATTTTGGCATTTTTTTGTTTAGATTTTGATTTTTTGCTTATCTATTTATTTATTTTTTATTTATTTTTGAGAGAGAAAGAGCATGAAGTTGAGTGCACAGGAGGTAGAAAAGATCAAGGAGGAGTTGAGGCACACAAAAACATTACCAAATTTTATTGTAGGAAAAAAAAAAACAATAAAAAAAATTTAAGAAAAAGAAAGGAGAACCTGCTCACTAGGAAGCTGGCAACTGACTTCTGTACCAGGGGTGTTGGGAAGCAGGACTGGTCTGTGGCCAGCAGAAGAGAAGCACAATTTTGCATACTGCGTAGGGTACCTCTAATGCTCAGAGCAACAATGGGAAGGATAAAGATAAAATCACTTATGTCCCCAATAAAGTTTATAGATAAGAAAACCAAGCCTTTCACAGTAGCTAACAAATGGGGCAGAAAACCCTAAAATGCACTCAGTGAGAACTACAGGCCAGGTGTTGTCAAAGGCAGAGGCAAGGGGGATCTCTGGGAGTGCAAGGCCAGCCTGGTCTACAGAGCAAGTTCCAGGACAGTCTCCAAAGCTACACAGAGCGACCCTATCTAGAAAGACAAAACAAAACAAACCCCTGCAAGGGTGTTAAAAGTCATGGTAAGAAAAAGGAGGTGAGAATTGGAGATAAAACACCATTTTAAGATTTTTAGTTCATTCTATTAATTGGTGTGTGTGTGTGTGTGTGTGTGTGTGTGTGTGTGTGTGTGTGTGTGTGTATGCGCACACACCTATGGAGCAGAATGGGTTTTTGCTTGTTTTTTTGTTTTTTTTTTGTGGGGGAGGGGGTACTCCCATGATGGTCAAAAGACTTCTTGTGATACTCTCTCCTTCCACATTTATGAGATCTAGACGATTAAAGCAGGTCATCATAATTATTATCATCAGGTCACAAGCAGCTTTTCCCACTGAGCCACCGGGCAAGCCCTGCTTGATGGTTTTTAATAAGAAGCTTGACAGCAGACCTCACTTTGTAACTGAGGTTAGACCCCAACTCAAGGCAATCTTCTTGGCCTCAGCCTCCCGAATGGTGGTTCTACGGGTCTGGATTGAAATACCTGATTTAATAAAACAATGTGTACAGGAAAATTAAATTCATGTCCCCTCCAAATGGTTTGATGTGCTTAGACTATTAGAAAACATGTCTTTATCCAATAAAAGACAAGAAAAGGCCATTAGCCAGGAAGGAAAGTCTGCAGCAAAGGACCCAATTCCTTCATCAGTCAACATCTTATCACTGGCATGGCTGGTTCCACAAACAACAGTCACGTTCCCCATGCTGAGCATCACACTAAGAGCAGAAGGGTGGAGGAGTAAGACGAATCTCCTTCTTCTACCAGCTCCACTGCCTAGTATCACACAACAGCAATGTGTACTATAGACACCTGGCTGTTGATGATCTGAAAGCAAAATGTCACACCACCAAGAGATACCATCTGCTCTCTTCCCCTTGGTCCTTAAAAGAGAAGGAGCTGCGGCTGGGGCTATCCTGTGGCCTTCTTCTAAGTCTCTCTAACCCTAAAAGCAGTGAATTTTAGCCCCTGTGTCGATCAATAGCCACTTCCTGATTTTGTGTCTTTTTCTAACTACTATAATGAGGATAATGATTCATAGAATGCCTTCAACAGTACTAGTGTCTCAAATAATAAAATACCTTTTACTCAGAAAAAAAAAAAAGGTTAAACAACAAATGAACCCAGACTAGAGAAATTTCTACTGACCACAAAATTGCTTTCAATGACACTCAAAGCTATTTTACTATAAAGGCCCTCAAATTACCAATATGCAAATTATCTTCATGCCAGAAATGTAACAAATATTCTAAGATTCAGAATGCTTAAAAATATTCACCCCACTGGGATGATTTCAGATTAAAGAAAATAAGGACTGTGTAATTATATACACTTACCTTGACAAAGAGAAAGCAATCTGTGATTAGAACATAGCAATTAGTTAGAAATTGCTTCACATGGATTTAATTACCCATCCGTCTACATGCAGCTCAATTACTTTTATCTCATTGCATCAGTAAAAGATTTCTGCCTGAGGCAACTGCCAGTCATGTATTTATAAGGCTTCTAGACTTTACAGTGAATATATTACTGCATTTGAGCACATGTGCTACAGTTACAGTTTAGAGACATTCTTAATTTTAGGTTTCCAGTTTTAGCTTGTGATTATCTCATCCCTTTTCAAGAGTCAGCTACAATCCAGCTTTCAAACCAATGGCGTCACATCTGCCTAGGTAACGTTGTTGACACACGCATCACCTGTTTACTTTAGTTCTTATGAGAACCTCAAGTTAAAAACCCCCAAATAATCTTACTGCTTGAGAGCAAAGAACACAAGGTCCTCCCCACCTACGCTTAAGTTAGATGTTCAGCATGAAAGCAGCCTCTTTCTTTGCAAGGCTAACCAAAGTTTTCCATTTCATACAACTCTGCTGTTTAAAAAGATGGTGGTATTCTGGGATGGGATTCTTAAAACAGACTGAAAGCTGAGTCCTTCCATTTTTCTCTATTTTGTGTAAGAGGCACACAATCTCGAAACCCGACATGCAGGGGTTGACTCCATGTTCCTGTGGCAGCTCACACTCAGTGTCACTGTGACAATTATTTAATTGACCTGAGGGCTAATCACCATCTCATTTGACTGCAGCATTTTATGACTCAATGAAAGTCAGCAGCACAAGCAACAGCTAGCAAGGTGCCTGGCTCACAGAAAGTGCAGAGAGGGTCCACACGGTCTGCTCCACAGCCCTCTCAGAGGCTGCAGAGATTACATGAACCCACAGACATACAGGCCTCTCAGAATTCAGAAGAAAATATATCCATCCTTCTGTAAGGAAACATTTTTGTCTTTAGTTAGGAACTATCTTTTCTTAAAAGTCTGGTTTCAGAATTTCAGAATTTAGTATTAAAGTTTGGCTACATTCTAGTTTAGAACCAATAGAGGCAACTAACTCCCTTCTGTTGAGGAACTCAGGTCTTGGACCAGATGGTCCTATGTCATTTCCACGCACAGAACTCCCAAGAACCTACCCTTAGGGATCACAAGTCATCAGGAGCTTGCTATAGTTCCTTTCCTGCCCAAGTGCAAGTTCCTTCTGCTTAAGCTTAAATATAAACAAGACTGAAATGCCCTGAGTCTCCAGTCCCACATTTTCTTTCATTCTGCCTCAAGTTTTGGTACATATGCCTTGGGAAATTTCACCAGGAGCTTGGTGGCAACGTGTTTATAGCAAATAATACTTGATGACTGTGTTAGTCCTGTGCAGTCTTTCAGAAGTTAGTATGAGTTTCTGATCGTCAATTCAAGAGGATTTCCCTACTGTGGTAAGGTGTTTCCCTACAACCCCAAAGTTATTTTCACTCCTGCAAAAAAACTTTAGAAATTTCCCTCTTGAATTTAGCTGCCATTCACACTGTGGTTTCCTTTCCCCCAATTACTGATTCCTAAAAGAAATAAAGGCTCCGGAACATTAGAAGTAACTTAGAAATGGTTCATGCATTTTCATGATGTGCAAATCTTTTCCTTCATTTGAAAGAAATGTGTCTGTGTGTGTGTGTGTGTGTGTGTGAGAGAGAGAGAGAGAGAGAGAGAGAGAGAGAGAGAGAGAGAGAGAGAGATGAAAATGGACAGAATTTAATGGTTGTGAGTGGACAGACACTTCATAATGGAAAAAGGAAAAATATTCCTTGATATCTGAGATACATATTAAATGTGTGACTGTAATATATACTAGCAATGCTTTTCTCCCGACGACTGAGTTATATCCTAGACAGTTTCTCAAAAAAGTATTATGAGCAAATTTTTTTCAAAAATTCCAAAGTTGCTGTGTTTAGGAAGTGAGCTTATTGTTAGGACTCATTTCACAATCGTTACCCTGGATCACTTGTAATTGACTTACTAATTCACATTAACAAACAAGCTAAGAGCCTCCTCTGATTCTCTCTCACCAGGCAGAGATGAGCCCACTAATATTCCCTATATTTTTGTGTAGATAGTGGGCACAGTGACACTGGGTTCTTACAGTGACAGCCAATTTGCCAATAAAAGTCTCAGTCGAGGAACTGAAACCCGGCACAAGGTCAAACATTATATACAGTAATTCTAAAATAAAGTAACCATGAACTGTAACTAAATAAACAGTCAATCAAGGCCCACACCCTTATGTCATATAGGAAGTGAGCCACACTATCAAGAGTTTTGAGCAGCCAGAGTGACAACTCTGGCTCTACCACTTACTATTCAAGTAGCCCAGAGTGTGCCTTAACTAAGTTTCCCCAACATGATAACAAATAATTCCAATGCCGCAAGGGTTAGTATTATGAGTAAATGAGATAACAAACAGAAAGCAGTTCCTATCTGCATGGTACATGTAAGACACCCAAAGAGCAATATTGGTATGTATCAGTCCCATGTTTCAACATGGGCCTTCTTTGATGGACCAAGGTCTAGTACATCTGGAAAAGAAGAAAGGAAAGTATTTTCGAAGGCATTTCAGCTACCCTGGAATTTCCATTTGGAGAAGAAAACTACTTTTTTGTCAGTAAAGTTACACAAAAGAGATAATTGTGGCATCGCCTGTTCAGACCTATATGCAGAAATCATCCCATTTGCAAATGGGAACTACCCAAGCGCAGAAATGGGACTCGACGTAGGGCTGTAAAAACAATAAAGTTAATTAAAAGAAAAAAAATACTTTTTATAGAGTTCAAATCCAAGTTAATTTTTTTTCAAATTCACATTTATGGTGTTAACAGTCAAGAAGTTAAAAAAGCAATGAAATAAATGCTTTAAAATCACTACAACTAACTTCTCTTAAATAGCTTTCATTAGTTTGGTTTGAATCTTTAACTTAAGTGTTTTTAAAATTAGATTTGTTGTTTTAACACAGTTTCTTCAGCAACTTTTTGGTCAAGCAAATAGTCCCAGGGATCACTTACACTTTGGATGCAGAAAACTCCAACCAATGGATAAAGAAACGCACTAGTAAACCACATTTGCAGAGACAGGTTCAAACAAAAGGGAAAGTTTCAAAACATCTAGGCAAGCAACAAAATCATGAATCAGCTAAAGCAGTAGAGCCTTTATCTTGGCATTTTTGGGAGAGTGGGGCCGGAAAATGTTGACTGAAGCCGACTTTGAGCCGCTGAGCAATGAAGATGGCCATCGGAGATTCTGCAGGTAGAAGGAGGCCTGCCACTGTCCGGGTGGGTGGACAGCGGTGGTTCTACAGGCGCTGGACAGCAAAACCCAAAGAAATACTGCATCAGCCTCCATCCATCCTGCTTCCAAAAACTAAAGACGTCCATTTTGATGACTCGGAACTTAAAGCAAAAGCCAAAATAAGGCAAAAGAAACACGAAACAGTGGAAGGTCTATATCAAACAGGAAATAACAGCGAGCTTGTGAATGAGCTTCTGGGCCACTGCCTCTTGACTCACTTCACTGTGATAGCTCTTAGGGGACCCACGTCTGCTCTCCACGTTTCCACAGTTAGCCTTTGTCACTAGGAGAAAGGGCCATACCTGTGCCCACCGAGACTAGACCCCCAGGTATTCTACAGAACAAAAGGCTGATGAATGGTTACCTGTGTTCAAGTCACACACTGTGCCATCACCCCAGAAAAGCTACCCACTAAATGTAGCCTTCAAGAGGAGAGAAGTGCTGTCTCAGGCCTATGACTCCTGTTACTACCAAGGGTACTAGAAGGTAAGCGTACACGGCCATCAGAGAGCTCCAACTGGGTTGGGGAGGTGCATATTGGTAGTTAAAGGTATAATGACTACCGGATGGTTTCAAAGCTATCCTCCTCAGAGTCAGCTAGATCTGAAGACAACATCCCAGAATAGTAGAAAGCCAGCACTCAGGATCACAAAGATTTCAAGTTGAACAGACAGTACCCGAAATTTTTTAAGAACCAGGTTTTGATATTTAGTTATGAGGGAAAAAAGGAAATTCCCAGAGACAGTCAACAACAACAAAAAAGATATTTTAATTGTAGCTCCTCCAATATTCTCGCTCTATTCTGTCAGATGTCAGTTTATCTGGAAAGAAGTTTCAACCAGTATACTTAGCCTAAGTTTCTTATGGCAGAGATTTCCTTTGAAAAGGATAAAATGACAGCTTTCATTTGGTTTGAGGTAGTTTATAGATCACTGGAAGAAAAACTTATGAAACATTTCTTGACTAGAAATTAAAATGTGGTGTTATAAGCAGTATGCCTAATGAACCAGTTTGTACAATAAAGATAGAAAAGTAGACAATTTTTGTAACTATAAATTCAGCTTCTTCATATCACCACTAAATAAATACTAAATATTATTAAGAAAATATTATTAAATTATTAAGAAAATGTTTCATTACTGGTCTGGCCACGCCTCCTCCACAGTCATCGATTCTGCATTCTTGTAAGACAGGTGTAAGGATGGCCGGGCGGTGGTGGCGCACGCCTTTAATCCCAGCACTCGGGAGGCAGAGGCAGGCGGATCTCTGTGAGTTCGAGGCCAGCCTGGGCTACCAAGTGAGTTCCAGGAAAGGCACAAAGCTACACAGAGAAACCCTGCCTCGAAAAACCAAAAAAAAAAAAAAAAAAAAAAAAAAGACAGGTGTAAGGAGGGTGGCCAGTACTGACTGGCCGGTGGGTGTCTTCATCATTACCAGAGTCAGGACTTCACTGACCTGGGACCTTCAAAGCTCTCACCAAATGTTTCATTAATCCAGTGCTGAAAGCAAAATAAAAGCTTCAGAAACACAAATTTCCCATCTATGTCAAATGCAAGCTGTCTGCTCAGAAAAATCAGGTAAGACTAGCTAGGAGACACTGACTTGTTAGCAAATGATACAGGAAGTGTATAAATGTTCTTCTGGGATTTTAATTAAAATTAACAGATATAGCCAGGCGGTGGTGGTGCGTGCCTATAATCCCAGCACTCAGAAGGCAGAGCCAAGTGGATCTCTGTAAGTTTGAGGCAAGCCTGGTCTACAGAGCAATATCCAGGATAGGCACCAAAACTACATAGAGAAACTCTGTCCCGGAAAAACAAAACAAAACAAAACAAAACAAAACAAAACAAAACAAAACAAAAAGCAGATATATTTTTTCATTTGGTGAAATTCCTACAGTTAGAGATGCACAGCTCTTCTAAATTTAAGTTGAGACAAGACTCTTCTCTAGGGGGAATATAGCCATCACTTCTTGATTCAGGTTCATTAGTTAGCACAACAAATAGGACAAGACAGTCAAGAAAACAAACAAACAAACAAACAACAAAAAAAAACCCCACCAGACTCTTTTAAAATTCAAAGAGACCTAGAATATAATTCTCAAAATACCTTTCATGTCTGCAAACTCCATTCTCTAGAACACCCAACACAGGTCAAAAATTTTCCCTCATCATTGCTACTGTGGTTAAGAATTGATTAAAAGGCAATATCAATGCAAATGAGGTATACTTCTACTGAATTATTAATGGGTAGTACAACCGTCAATGTTTTTGTTTATCATTCTCTACTGCCCTTGCAAACGCTTTCAGAATAGGAAGTGCTAGAGCATGGAACCTTCTGGCATACATGGCTTTTGGAAAGTATTGCCAGGGAATTGGCAGAATCATTGCTTCCTTTGGTTCTTAGCAGACACTGTGAACTTTCTTTGAAAGCAAAGTAAAAATTCACAAGAGGATCCCTTGCGTTCAACTAAGGAAATGTTTAAAATGATCCCTCTCTGCTGTTTTAATGTCTTCTTCCCAAAGACTATCATAAATATTTAATATAAGAAAGGTGCTGTTTAAACACAATGAATGGCTATGAAATTAAAGTTGGCTGAAGGATTAAACTGTATACAGAATACACTGTAAATAATGACAAGGAAAATACAAGCAGCATTACTTTATTTTACTTCTCAACATTTCTTAAAGAATATTCAAAAGACAAAGGACATGAAGGTCAGCTTAACTGACACCAAAGGGTGACTAACTCTATAGAGTTAGTTTTATTCTTGGTCCATGCTTTATCTTGGGGAGATGAAGAGAAACACCTATTCATTCCAGATAGGCCACCCAGAAGCTAAAGAAATGATTCTATCTAAGTGGACCTGGAGGAAGCAATGAGTTCACTGGGGTTACTTTTAAGAGCACAGGTGACTCAAACAGCTGTATCAAGGAAAAGCCATCATGGCCCAGGGAGAAAATACGGAAAGCTATATCCGTAGCCTTCCAAGCTAGACTTCCAAGTCCTACATAATCTGGCATAGCCCAATGTGTAGCTGAGACAGGATGACAGGCAGCTGGGAGTGAGGGCAGGACACAGTGAACGCCTGGGATCTTAAGTGAAGGTAGAAGGACCTCTTCCTTTGCCTCCTTCCAGAAGAGAATGTTAATAGGCCTGATCTTGTAGGCTCTCATTTGGATGATCATGGTGTCCCTGATTTCAACACAGCAGCCATGACATGCACAGAGCACAGAGTGAAAACAAAACAAAAAAACCATGTCTATATCTCAGAACACTCCCTACCAAGAATACATGGCAAAGGTTCCAGTTTTCCAGAGTCTCAGCTGGGCTGCTCATGTTCACAGAAGTCACAAAACCTTTGGTGTTGTATTCAAACACTAATCAGCATTTAATACTGGATATTTTTCCAGAAGACCTCCGCATCTATTAAGCAACTAAGTTCATGCAGTGATTATCAGAAGCAATCTACACTGCATTCATAATTTCTAAGGAAAGATACTACCCTCTTTCCTTCCTGATTCTGTTTTAAGTCCCAAATTGCATGCTTTGTCTTCTCGGTAGTATCTTAGTCTATATTGCAGAAAGAGACAACAGCTGGTGCCTCTTTCCCTCCTAAACTCCAATCTCTTGATTTTTGCATCCAAATCAAACAATTTCATCTCCTTTTAATTTCTCTCAAAGGTCCCTTTGCCTGACCTATTCCACTAAATTTCTCCAGAGGGTAATAGACTAATTTCTCAGTGCTTAGGCAGTAGACCCCAAAGTAAAGTCAACTCTTACAAACATAACATATCCTTGACATAACACAAGTGCGTGGTCCAGATGCTATTGCTCAATGAGTGAGTGCCAAGCCCCAAGCCTTAACATAAACAACTCTATGATCTGACTTACCATACACCTATTGATGGCTCGGACCAAGCAATCCAGTTAACATTCCTTCATTCTCTTGATGCCAATTTCTCCTCTACTGATGTCACACACCAATAAACTTTGCATGTTTTTCATTCCACATACGAAATAAAATGCAGTGTTGTTCCAGGCTTATATCTGTCAAAACCACCCTTGGCCAGTTAGCAGCACTCTCTAAATATTCCCAAACATGCACAGACTCGTCTTACTCAAACTCTTGTTTTTGTTTGTTTTCTGACATAGGGCCTCTCTATGTAGTCTTGGCTGGTCTGAAACTCACTATAGAGATAAGGCTGGCCGAGAACTCATAAAGATCTGTCCACCTCTGCCTCCTCATGTGCAGGGACTAAATGCATGTGCCACTATGCCTGGACCCTAAAATTCTTTAGGAAAAATATGTTGAAGCCCAAACAGACTTTCAGTGATGTCTACATAGCTAACATTATTTATTCCCTTCACTCCCAGATATGCCATCACTTCATCAATCCGGAGAGGAGGTGCTCTTCAGGACAGCAGAGCCCTTCTAACCCTTACCTTTGGCACTGATTCTGCTCACTTGCTGTTATTAATGCCAATTACAGGCAAGTAGATTTAAAAGATGATTATTCCAAGGACATAATAAACACCCTAAAAATAATATGAACAAACAGTACAACAGAATGCTCCCACACAGCTACACAATGTAGCCACAAGCAGATATAAACTTAAAAGTAAGTGTACCCTAGAATGTAGTAAACAAAGGTCTAAGTACTCTGCTCTGGGAGTGTGCTTTATAGAAAGCACATCCCCAAACACACAGACAGGCATTCACAAACTAGAGCACTGGAAATGTAGCAAGTCAGTCTACCCCCAAATCAGCAGCACTCCAGTGTTCTCCACCAGAACTGTGAACACCTGAAGCACCTAAGAGTTTACAGACAGATGATTTTCCAATTCACATTATTATCTAGAATGTTAGTTTTTCTGAAAGTATTCCTTAATCTAACACCACCCACCTGATAAATAACCTTATAAGTCACCTCAACAAATATGCCTTGAGCAGAAACTATACTCTTCAATTAACTTAAATAATAAACAGATGCAGTTTAAACGCTTAGCAAGTGATGGAAAACTGTCTATTCTATAGTACATGAACAGGGACACACGCACGCATGCACGCGCGCGCGCACACACACACACACACACACACACACACACACACGCACACTCACAAACTTATTTTCTAAAGTTCCATATGATAAACTTGAGGAACTTCTGAGGATACAAAGTTTAACTTTCTCATCCAGGTATTAACTCAGATTTCCCCAACTACAGTCTATAGTCCTGGGAGAAAAATAAAAGCAGTCAAAACAAAGCCTTGGACCAAATGCAATACACAAGGAAATTCAACAGCCTGAGTAGCAGCATCACCCTCTCTGCACAGCATGGCAGCATCCAATGCACATCCACGTGACCAAATGCACATTTTCAGGTGCCATAGCTGTAAGAGCCTAACTACGGAAACCCTCATCCAATCTCAAGAAGGACAGGCCCTCAGCAGTCTAAACATGTTCTGAAAGGAACTCCTGCCTCCTCTGGCCATATTCCCAAATCACTGGGCCAGTCACTACAGACAGAGTATGCCAAACTCTGAACGTGTTGTCAGTCTACTGAACTACTAGCATGTGGTGAAAGATTTCTGGGTGCACATATCCCAGGGCACTTTTTACATGGTAAACACTATCTTGACCAAACACTTACTTGTCCCTTAGCAATTAGAAGACAGGCATCATTTGTAATGCTCAACGGAACTACGGGTATCAAAAACAAGTAATTATGGTTTAGTTGTTTCCATATCCAGCAGGAAAAGAATGTGAGTCTTTGAAACTATTTAGGGACTTATAACCTTGTAAATATGACAAGAGTCAGAATCCGAGAATGGGAGAAAAATCGAAGATATTCTAGTGTGGAGGCACTTGTCAGTCTGACACAAGTATGAACGTGATGTGCTGCTCATCGAAGACTCTGACTGCTTCTATCTACTGCGCTCCGGCTCCTCTTCAAGCCACTATCTGAGCCACTTTCCACTCTTTATCCCCATCCCCAAGTCCAGTTCTAGAAAATAACATCATCCCAGATGTGCCCAGGCCCTGTCCCTTGTCACTGCAGCAGTCTGACCAAATCTAATCTGGGCACCTAAGTAAGACGCTTCACCGTGGCAACTGAGAACTGCTACCTTTTAAGTAACTGTTGTGAGCACTAGCCCCTAGTTAGAAAAGGAATCAGAGAATGGGGTTTAGAAGGAACCTTTCAGGAATGATGCCTGATACAGGACAACATACAGTTAAGGAGAAAACTGTCAAAGACTATGCTACTCAAAGCGCTGGACTCTGTGAAACTGTCACCTTGAGAGCTACATGGGCCAAGCACCATGTGTGGCTAAGAAAACAAAATGGATTCTAAGTGGAATCGCCATCTTCTTATAGCTTATTTCTGAACTTCTTATTGTTGGTGGAATCCAGGTCACATTCTTGGGCCACTGGAACATCACTTCTCTGAGTTGTCTCATGGTGAAGTCACTTTCATTAGACTGGAAATTCGCCACATCACAGAAAAATGTTCAAATAAGGCTGGGGAGCCAGAAGATAGCACTGCTGCCGACTGTCCAGGTCTATAAATGCTGCTAACAAAGGAATGTTCACAGAAGGAAGGAAGGAAGGAAGGAAGGAAGGAAGGAAGGAAGGAAGGAAGGAAGGAAGGAAGGAAGGAAGGAAGGAAGGAAGGAAGGAAGGAAGGAAGGAAGGAATGTCTTCATGCTGTCACACCGGAAGAGCTGTGAGAGCGAACGTGAAATCATGAGCACTGATTCAGACACACAGCTCTAGAAGAGGGGGCTTCCTTTAATCTCTGTGTCTCAGAGGTTTTAGTCCGGGTAGCTGGCTCCCCAGCCCTGGGCTAACATTGGGGTAGAATATCATGGCAGGCGGTGTGGCTGAGCAAAGTTGCCAAGTTTTTAGTGGACAGAAAAGAGGAAAAGGGGAGGGGAGGGAAGAGAAAAGAAGTGAATCTGGAAAAAGATCTTTCTTTCAAAGGCATGGTCCCAGTGACTTACTTCCTCCAACTAGACCATTCAGCCAAGAACTAATCAATGAATTAGTCAATGAAGGAAGAGCCTTCAGGATCCAGTCACCTCTCAACTGTGCCATAGCTGGGAACCAAACCTTCAACGCCTGCTTTCCAGAAGGATCCTGCCTACCTAACCCATAATATTCTTGGGAAATAGAAGATGATTTAAGTGTCCTATGAATAAGAACGGGGAAAAACAACAAAACACTGCTGCTTCTGACTGCCTGGAGCCAGCAGCTCTCACCTGTGGACTGATAACACCACTCCTTGGTAATTGTCACCTCTTGCATATTGCCTTACTTTTATCCCTCCTTCCTGTAGTTACTCATGACTAATGATATTTTAGTTTGATTACTTCTAACTTCTGTCTTTAAGCATGTAGATGCCAACACAACCAACTTGGTAACAGAAGATTTTATTCTCAGTCAGTAAGTGAACAAATTCCAGGTTACAGTACACACAACATTTCTACTAGCCAATACCAGAGGGTAGACACTCTAAGTACTTGAGGTCTAGCTTACCTCAGCATCTTACATGGATAAATACAATCAAAATACATGGATTGGCTTGCTAATGCCCCTTCCCAAAACAACACCTTAGGGAGCTCCCCATGTGCAAGCTACATACAGGGTTACAAATATGAGAAGAAGAAAAAAAACTGAAAAATGATCTCCAGGCAAAGCAAACAAATTGCTTTCATGTGACTGAAAAATGACAGTGGGACTCAGAGCATTTCACAGTGCTTGTATATAGAATACCCAAGCTTTGTCAGTCTCGGCCTTTTTCATGGACACACAAGAAGCACACACTGTGCCATTCGGATGTGAAGAAAGCAGACTGGCTTACTGGAATACAGTCTGCAAATACAGTCAGCAGCAGCAGCAACACAACTTCTGACAACGTTAAAAATTCAAGAATAATTACAAAACTCATTTTGTTTTTTTAAAAATCCTTTTAGTGAGCATATCTATTAGAGAAGAATTTTATGTGGGGTAAAGGTTGCATAGTGGATGGTATTGTCTTCCTATGTTCAGGCTTCTAGAACAAAATACTGACAGGGTGATTTATAACTGACAGGCATTTATTCTGCACTTTCTTGAAGGCTGAGGAGTCAAAGACAGAAGTGCTCCCAGACTTGGTACTGGTGACAGCCCTTTTCTCACAGGAAACAATTGTGATGTCCCACACATGAGAGGATGAAGACAGGAGCTAATGCTCACTCAAGGCTTTTTCTAAGGGCATTAAACCAATTCATGAGGGGTGTTCATGACCTCAGCACTTCTCAAAGGCTCCTCTTTTCATACTGTCACCTTGAGGATTAGGTTTTACCATATGGATTCCAGAAGGACACAAATACTCATACACAAGGAAGTAATTCAATCTCTTAAAAACATACATGGAAACACTATAATCAAGGGCCATCACAGAGCTTACAATGCACTCCTCTCACATATTTGTTCAATGAAATTCATGTCTAAAGACCTATAGCTTAAAAGGCATTTGATGGTATTGATTACCCATTTGCCTTTCTATGAATTAGAAATTACCACACACGCAATGTTACATGAAATGTAGAGAAACATATTACATGCACGCAAATATACTAACTTGAGAATGCACTGGGGATTAGGCACAGCCTTGGGAGCTTCTTGTCACTTCGCAGCTTTCTGCCTAAAACATAAATGTCCTTTGGAACTGGATTCTGATCTAGTGAAACATCCCATGTGAGTTCCCTATTTTGCACTTAAGAAGGTCTCAGGAGTGCAGCTGAGGTCTGCAAAGAGGCCATATGCACCCAACATCCTGTCTAGCCTCAACCTAGAATCCTCTTTGGTAAGCCTTTTTCCTTGCAGACATTCACCCTCTCAAATGCTCAATCCAAACCCCATGCTCTGTTTTCCTTAGTTCTTTTGTGCCCACCCTAGCACATATCTGTCCATTGGTTGTTGACTAGTGACGTCCTGATTCAGTGTAGAGGCTTCATTTCTTTATTCACACTGATAAATCTTCCATTTCAAAGGAGTTGGAGTCTAGACAGTTGTATAACTAGTGAATAGCTCCCTTGCAGCCATCATGCAGGGATGGCTTATGATCCCTTATGATGTCATCCTACATAACCACACTATCAACTGTCACACCAGGACACCAACACTTAAATTCTATTAGCTCAATGGCAGCCTTGTTGGTTTTTTTTTTTTTTAAGCAGAACAAGTAGAATTCTACAGACTTGACTGTATTACAGATTAATGGAATGGCCACAATAAGTGGTACACAGAACTGTTCAAACATTCACTGTAAATCCCCTCATTCATTGTCACCACTGTCCCTACTCCAACCTAGTTGTTATTAATATGTCCTCAACCTCTATACCTATCACTTTAGACTCATATAGTATATGATAACTTGAGATTCTCTTCTGTAAAACTCAGTACTCTGAAATCCAATCATAGGACTGCACATATCAATAACTACTCCTATTTACTCTCGAGTAGTATTCCATGGTATGGACATACCACATTTGCTTATCAATTCACATGCTTAAAAATATGTGAATTGTTTACAGTTTCAAGCTGTTACTAATAAAGTTAGTAACATGCATGAACCTTCATGCATAGGATTTAGCAAGCACAAGTTCCTCCAGTGTGTCCAGGAACATAAACTTCTACCATACAGAAATTATGATGGTAAGATTTTGTCTCCTGACTTGACACCACTGTGATACTCAGCTGTTAAAGTGGACCCTAGTCAAGCTGTTGCACGGAAGGTATTTTTCAAAGACGTGTAACATCTAAAATACAAGATCACCCTCCACAATGTGAGTAGGCTTCTTTAAACCAGTGAAAGGATCTATAATAAAAAGATTATATTCCTCGAAATTGGAAAAATTCTGCTTTTAGATTTAAGAAATCAACACTGATCATTGAAATTCTGCCCCAGAATGCACAGACGTTCAGGCTTGCAGTTTCTAACTCTGAAAGTCAATTCCCCTATCCAAATTTAATTTCTGATTCTATATGTACTACACACACACACACACACACACACACACACACACACACACACACACACCACAAGGGTCAAATTGGTTTTATTTCTTTGGAGTAGCTTACTAGTATAGCATTATATAACTAAGGAATAGGTATGAGTCTTTACATTTACCACTTTTTAATTTCCCCTCAATATATAAATATATTTGAGACACAAAATGTAAATCAGCTTATGACATACTTGCCAATGATTAAGATTGAAATTCTGGAAATATGCTATGAGAATATCCCACTGTAAATTCCATTACTGTTATATTATGCAAATTATGCAACAAGGAATGAAAATAAGCTGCTATGTATTCGGTTTTACACCCGGCATGGTAAACTATGCAGAATACACATGCAAGCACTCAGAATGTGGATGTCAGCGATGCCTCAGTGATACAAAGAGCACTCATTTTGTCAATGTAATACTAGAAATAAAAAAAAAATCTATACATAAAAAGGGTAGATTATTTCATAAGCCTAGCATCAAAGACCTTTTAGGGGATCTGTGTCAGCTATGGAAAACTCTGATATTCTATGTAGTAGTAGACGTGTTTTATTATTTTTTTTCAAATTCTGCTCTAGTATTTTTGCAAAATAGTACAAGGACTAAGCATGGAGACATGAAGTTGTCATGAGTTCAAAGCCATCCTGGACTACATGGGAAACAGGAAGGGTGGGAAGGAAGAGGGAGGGGAGGAGGAAGCCAAGAACAACCAGTCAGCAAGAGGTCAGAGGCCTCTCTGCACCAAGATGATCTTCCAAAAACACAACAAAAAATAACTATGGACCTGTTATGTTCAGGATATATGTTAGGCTCTAGTGATAACAGATTTTGAAAAAAACCCATGCAAATGTATGTGGAATCTGCAAACAGCTGGGGTGGAGTAAGATGGGAAAAAACAAACAATAAAGTAGCTCAGCGCTTGACACAGTAAGTAAGAAAGTAAGAAAAGAAAGGAAGGAGAGAAAAACTAGGTCAGAGGTTCAAGGATGGAAGTGTGGGTGGCAATGTGTGTTAATTTAGACTGGGGTACACAGGGAAGACCTCCACGCGAAAGAGTAATGGACTACACGGACTCCGTAGGGTCAGGAATGCCTCTGACCTCCCACAAATAATGTCTAAAAAGAGATGCTCAAAAATTTCTCTACTAAGGCTGATTCTCAGCTCCATTATTGGGCCTCCAAATCTTGTCTCCTGTTTCCTAGGCTATATAATGTCACCCAGCTCCTCAGAACTCACAGATCACTGGGGCCACCATTCAACCACCTGGGAATCTCATGTGGCTAGTTACTCATGTGCCTTGCCCTCACTCAGGAACTGAAGGTTTGATCGGCACACTAACTATATCATTCACAAAACTCATCTCCAGAAACTTAGAAACCAACTTTACCTTAAAAAAACGCTGAATCCTTTACCCCGCTGAATTCAACAGTGCCTCCAACATCCCACCCAGGCAGGGAAAATCAAACATGTTTGATTGAACTCTAGTTCAGAGGAAGGAATAAGAACCAAATAATAGCAAAATAGAAAGTTTGGGGCAGGGAATGGAGAGGAATTAACACTCTCCATTTTTGTGAATTTGAATTAAACAATAATAAAACTGCTGATAAAAATCAACAGCAGAAACTAGACTTCTTTGTATACTTTCATTCAAAACAAAATGGTAGTAGACCCTGGGTCCATCAATCACCATGAGCTAGAAAAATCCAAGAACTATCAAACTATTGGGTGGTCCTCCTCAGGGGAACCTTGTCAGAGCCATCTGACTTTGATCTCTCGTTCACAGAAATAGCCTGGAGAAACTTCTCCACCCCATAAAAATAACAAATCTCAGAAGCCACACAATCTGCGGGCCAGAAATCACCTCTGGTGAGGAATCCCCCTTCCAGTACACCCAGTCAATAGTAACTGTTAAGATGCTGGATGAGATGCATTACAGTGAAAACTCAGAGGAACAAAAGCCTGAGTCAAGATCTCAGGGCTTGAGCCAAGACGGAAGAGGGGGAAAAGGGAAGAGAGATCAGCAGCACACCCTAGGTCAGAGATTTCCTGTCACCAATCTTTAAGGAAAATACTAGATACAAACAAAAATATAAAACCTGGAAGTAAAATTCAACTGTGTTTCCAGATCTATGAGCCAAACTTATGGAATACAAATACATCTGTAATAC
Organism: Peromyscus maniculatus bairdii; assembly: GCF_049852395.1. NCBI lineage: Eukaryota > Metazoa > Chordata > Mammalia > Rodentia > Cricetidae > Peromyscus > Peromyscus maniculatus. Next base: position 110,942,442 of record NC_134856.1, read on the forward strand.
AAATAATTCAGTGTAAAGTATCAAATTCTGTCAGTCTTTGTAAAATTCAGAAGCAAAAACACTTTAGGGTGACCTTACCCGTATAAACGTTTAGTGATTGTGTGCACATGTGCAATGTGAGCATATGAAAATAACTCCAGAGTGAGAGGAAAACAATCTTACTAACGAAGAGCGCCTTCCTTCATACCTTCCTACCTAGGGTTATCCACTTGGTGTGTGTCCTTGTTCACAGAAGCAGAACAGAGCTGTGCTTAACCTGAACAGCCCAGCAAAAGGAAGAGAACACCTCCTTGTCTTGCCTTTTGAAGGTTGCAAGATTAATGTGTGAGACCCTCAGCCAGAAACAACACAGAAAGGTGCTCAAACCGGAGCACTTGGTCTTGACTTTGGATTAGCACCATGTGACCACTCTTTCTAAATCACCATACCTCCAACCAAACCACAGTTTTCATGTGGCAAACGGAGTAATGGTGCTGCTATGGTTTGACAGTGTCACCTGAAATTATTGTGTCACCTACCACTGCAATGTCAAAGAGTGGGAGGGACCTTTAAGAGGTGGCTAGGTCCCAAGGGTCATGGGTGTGGAGCATTACTTCATTATAGGCCAGTTATCATGAGAACAGCCTTGTAATACAGGCAAGTTCACCTCCAACCTTGCTTTCTCCTCACCAGATATCTATTATCAATGCTGGACTTCCAGGGACCAGGAGCCATGGAAACTTCTAGAGTTTACAAGTAACACATTTGAGATATTCCATTAAAATAGAAGAGAAAATGGACTAAGGTGGTTCCCCATTTGCCAGTTATTGTAAAGTTTTAAAGTCAAATAATGTACTTTAATGCCTGGTCCATAACAACTTCTCTACAAAATCCATTATTACCATGATTGGTAATTGGAATTCTCAAATGATTGGGTTAAGAAACACCTTAGTGAGGCACATCTTTGAGCAAATCTATATATGTGTTTCCAGAGATGATTAAATGATGGAGGGAGACTTGTGAATGTATGACTCACCATCCCATGGTCCAAAACTCAATAAAAAGGGAAAAGAGAGAAAAGCAACTGAGTGTTGGCATGCATCTTCTGCTTCTGACCTGCCCAGATATGAGCAAGCAGTCACAGGTCCCTGCCACCACAGCCAGAAGATGCTCCCACCATAATGTTCCCCTGCCGTGATAGACAGTACCCTCAGACCATGACCAAAAATCAACCCTTTGTTAAGTTGCTTCTCCTCAAGCACTTGATCAAAGAAATGAGAAAACTAACTGCATAACTACTAGGCTATCCTCCACATTTACATGGTAGTACTAATAGGCCATATTCCATATTTACATGGTAGTCCTGTTAGGCTATCCTCCACATTTACATGGTAGTCCTACCAGGCTACCCTTCACATTTACATGGTGTAATGTATATAGCCGACTAGGCTATATTCTACACTTACATGGTAGTCCTACTAAGCTACATTCTACATTTATATGCTATTCAATGGTGTGTTCTATTGGTGCAGCTTCTTAGCAAGGTCTAACAACTCAGAGCTTTAAGAAGAAAAACTCTCCCTTGGAAGATAAGTGTCTGCATGGTTGGTTGACTCTGAGGGCTCTCAACTAACTGCTTAGTTAACATTATAACAAGCCCTGCCTCTAAATCAGGTCACACTCTAAGGCATTTGGGTTTAGAACTTGGAAGTAAGAAAATAACAAGGAGACAAAGTGCATCTCATAAGCCACACTCCTTCAAAATAGCTAGCAAATCAGGTACACCCAGACTGTCTGAAGCTCTGCTGACCAGTCAGGCCAGAGAGAATGCCTTGCCAGCACTCAGCTGGCCTCAGGCTAATGTTGGAATCATTGCTTCTGCATCACAAATCCATTTTCTCCACAGCAACCCTGCTGGATAGAACACCTAGTTAACTTCACATTTCAAATAAATACTGAGTTTTTCAGTATAAACATGCTGCATGGGACCTCCTGTATTTTGATTGGCTAAAGCTAGCAACCTACCCACAGGTGGGTGGCACTGCCACACAGAATTCTCAAGGGAAGTCAGTGCTACCTCAAGTTTCTCCACAATTACCAGTGAACCTGGTGTGCAAACGCCCAAGCTCCCAGGCAGACGCCCACACTGTCACCCTCCGAAGAGTGGTCTGAAGGCTGTGTGTGGATTCAGGAGTCCATGCCACCCTTCTCAGACACCAGACACTGGGATGTAAGGGGTTAAAGGAAGCCCCCAAACAATAAAACTTTAGTAGAAGGCAGATAATACCAAAGCTCAGCACTATCAGCTGGAAGTCACAACCACCTCTGGAGCATGAAGCAGGACCAGACAACAGTAGGAAAGCTACTGAGGAGCTCTGTGGAGGCAACAGTGGTGTGATGAGGCTCTTCCCCGGGCTCCTTTATGAAGCAGGTGTACACACGTCAACCCCAGCTTCCACTGGGAGGGAGGCCACCCTGGGAGTGGAAAGAAGACCAGCTGCCCCTCCTATGCTGAATTTCTGATGCTACCTAAGTCTGCCTCAGAGGGTGTTTCCAGTGGGAAATTCTCCTCCTCCCTGAAAGTGGCCACAGAGACTGCAGAAATATGCATTGTCTGTGGGTGGTCTCACTGTAGCTCCAGGTACTGAAATCTGTTTTCAACACAGAAAAAATAAAATAACAAGCAAAGCCAAGGCAAGTGGAGCACTAGCAAAATTCGTACTGAAGGTGATTCTAGAGAAAGCCACTCAAGCGTGGAAACGAGTTTCATTGGGCAAATGCTGTAACATTGTACACAGGACACATAGCCATTTAAACCAGTGTCACCAGTTCACATGTGGACAGGAACACTAAAGACACATGTTCTTCAGACAGCCTCAGTCATTTTTGATTCCCTCATCAATTCTGATTACCTCGTCCTAATTAGTTTACTGAGCTAGATGTTTGGAGATTTCTGAGCTCTGAACGAGTTAGCTGTGTTCTGGAAGGGCTGTGCTCTACACAGACCCAGACCACTGCATGCGCAGCCATCACTCACTTGCAATGGCCATCATGCCACAGCTTTAGGATTTGAATTTATAGTGTTTACATTTTTATCTCAGTTTATTTACTTATCAGAAAAGGATGCAATAAAGATACAGAGTAACCAGAAACTCAGAGAACTCAACACATACACAATGTTAGTACTAATGCTCATTCAAATATATTGTAGCATGATCCCTCTGATGATGGTTAATCTTGGTTGCTGCCTTGACTGCATCTGTAAGCAACTAAAACCCAAACCTCTGGGCCCTCCTGTGAGAGGTTTTCTTGATTCTCTGAAGCAGGAAGACCCACTCCCAATCTGGAGCACACGCTCTGGTGTCGGTCCACGTACAGGGACGTGGAAGAAGGAAGCTTTCCCCTTCCAGTGCTTGCACTCATGCTCACAGGCCAGCTCGTCTATCCTGTGACTGAGGCATTCAGTCACCTGGATTAGAACCCAAGCCTTCGAGATTCCAATATAGACTGAAGATCAGATGATTTGTAGGAATCTTCCAGGACCTGAGCACCAGATTGGGGCTGCTGAGAGGTCCAGCATCCTGTGCTGAAAAATACTAGATTCTCAGCTCTTCCACCTTGAGACTGACATTGGGGAGCAGCATTACAGGCTGGAAGCCAGTTTAATAAACTGTGTGTGTGTGTGTGTGTGTGTGTGTGTGTGTGTGTGTGTGTGTGTGCATTCATTGTATCAGTTCTATTCTTTTAAAGAACACCCAAAGATACAAATACTGTGACAAAACTTATATTCTTATGATGAAGGGAACATCAGTATTTCCACTAAGACTACACAGGAAGAGTCCTGTTATAAAAATAATCACAAAATAAAATTACTTCAATTTAAGTAAGAATATTATGTCAGTTTACAATAGATCTGAGCAAACCACAATAAAACCGGATAATACATAATGTAGGATATCTATTTCTCCTAGGACTGTTACTTAGGATCAAAATGTTTATGTATAAGTGAACCTCTTGTCAATTACAGGAAACAGTTTCCCTAAAGACATAAAAATGTCTGAGGATTGTATAATACCTCAGAATTTCCATATACATTATTTCTTTGAATCATCAAAGCGAGAAATTCAAGGACAACAAAAAATATTTATATAAGATGACAGAGCCAATATTAAAATATAGATCATGTGTCATTCAAATCATTTGCCTACAAAACAGAACCAGGAAGGAATTTACTATAATTGATTAATAAATTTGTACTAATAATTCCTATTTAAAATAAAGTATGGTATTTTTAATCAATAGTAAAACTTTTTTAATAAATCCATGTAAGCCAATCCAAATGTGACACAATTCGATTTTATTAAGTTGACTTTGCATACTGAAGAATGTCATTAGCCTCTGGTGGAAATACATTAATCTTTCTAGAATTTGAAATGGCTGGAGAAAAATCCATCCAACTGCAGGAGCCCTTATTACCCATAGTGTGTGTGTGTGTGTGTGTGTGTGTGTGTGTGTGTGTGTGTGTGTGTGTGTGTGCACGCTCATGCACACGTGGGGTGGAGGTGGGGGTTGTTCTGTTATTCTGTCACATAGCTGGGCTGGAATCCCCAGAAGGCTATCCTATGTGCTTCTGGGGTGATGATAGTCTGTGAAGCAGTTCAGGAAAAACTGGGACACAGAAGGAAAGCATCAGCCAACATCTTTCGAAGATGTCTCCATGGTTAGAAGATGTGACAGGAGGTGCAGAGACGTTGAAGGGGCCAGCTTATACTCCTTGACCTCTACCCTGTGTCTAGCTCTTCTATCCCAGCTGTCTGCACTGATCAATACCATCTAGAGGCCCTTCACCACAGGCTTGGCAACAACTTATGAAAGCAGCCTCCACCCAAAGCACAGCAATACAAGTCCTTCACAGCATTCCTATTCACTGCCCACCTGTGTGGCTGGCCTTGCTGAGGTCCTGGCTCTCCCCAATCGTGCCTATGCTCCACTTCCTCAGATTTTCCTATGCTGCAGACGGTCTGGTCCTGTCATAACACCCTGCCCCATTACTCACGTTGTTTGGCTCCCCCTGGCCAATACCTAAGGTGGCAGGGGGCTCTCAAACTGTGAACACCCTGTCTCAGTCTCATGAGTACTGGGATTATGGGTGTGCTCACCAGGCTGGGCTCATCTTTATCAATTTTAAGTGTGTTGTCCAGTGGTATTGAAAGGATACACACTGTCACTCAACCACTATTACCCATTCATCTCCAGAGCATTTTCTTCTCCTCAAACTGAGACTTGAGGTTCATTAATAAACGTCCTACTTTCCCAACCTTCACTGGCAATGACCACTGTCCTCACAGTGAGCTTTATTATCCTGGGTGTTCATGTATGGGGAACAATACAGTAGTTGACTTTTTGAGACTTTCACTTAGAAGTATATCTTCAAGGTTCATCTATGCTGTGGTGTGTGTCAGTATACCAGTATGTCAGGATACTGACATATGGGAGAGAGAACCCATATGCAGAGGAACCTATATGCAGGGGCTGAAGCAGAGATCGCAGAGGAACACTACTTACTGGCTTGTTCCTTAGAGTTCTTACACAGCCCAGAAGCCCCACATACAGATGGTACCGTCCACAGTGATTGAGCCCCTTCTAAATCAATTAGCAAACAAGAAAATGACCCCACAACATGCCTACAAGCCAATCTTATCAGATAATCCCCAAAATGAGACTTCTCTCTGATAACTCTACACTGTGCCAAGTTGACAGGTGATGCTAACTAGGAGGAGAGACCTCTGAAGTTAATTTTTAAAAAATTTATTGAGCCTATGAAATTTTTAACAAATTGATCTGATCAACAACTTTTCCCAATCATAGGAGATAATATGGAACAAGTTGTGAGGCAGTAAGATAATTTAAAATTAGCTTCCATGCTGAAAATGTTTGAGAATATAGTCACAATTAAAATAAATGATTCAAAAGTCTTTTTAATAAATGTGATTTTAAGGTCTTAATTAAAAAAATTTCCATAAGTGAAAAAAATGTATTATGCTAAAAGCCATTATAATAACTTCAGTCCTTAAATGTGCATTTTGTTATCTACATAATAGAAGAGAATAATACATGTAAATTATGAGTTTATAGTTTTAGACCCATGATGTATGAAGATGTAATTTTGTCCCATTAGCATCTAAAAGGATTGAAGACAAATGCAATTGAATAGTGTTGTATATTATTGAAGTTAAGAAGATATCAAGCCAAAGTCGTGTGAAAACTAAATGTTACCACAGAGAAGCTGCCCTATAACAGGTTACTGAGAAAATGAGGATGGAATTTCAACATTTTCTCTCTACCTCCTCGACACCCACACACAAAAGGGAATGACCAAGAATTCACAGTGATTAGAATAAAAAAGCAAACTGGAGGAAGGTTGGGGGAGTAGGGCGTGTATTAATGCACCTGGAGTCTCAGCTTGAGGAGAAGAACAGGCCCTGGAGAAGAGTGGGTAGTGGTGACTGTGTGACAGTGTGTATTCTTACAATACCTCTGCACAACACACCTAAAATCGATAAGATGAGCTAAGCCTGGTGAGCACACCCATAATCTCAGCACTCAGGAGAATGAGACAGGGTGTTAAAAGTTTGAGGGTCCAACCTCTTAAAGGTTCCATAACCAACAAAGCAAACAGCCCCATCCTACAGAAGAATATTTAGACATTTGAGATTTAAACTACAGCATCTGAAAACAAGACTTCCCCAACTTCCCCAGAGTTGGCTGGACTTTTGTTTTCTTCTGATTGCTGTGGGCTAGTTCCATGCCAAGAACTGCCCTGGGGTAACTCTTTTCTGTGTCTGCAATTTTCTCTGCCCACAGTCAGTGCCTTTCTAATGTCTCTTTAAACGCCCTATGTATAGAGTCTGGCTCCCCAAAGAATGCTTTTTGTCCCCTAAAGAAAGAACTAAAGACAGTATCTCTGAGTTCCCCGGAATTCACAGGAGCTGCAGAGGAGAGGGTCTCTCGAGAATGGGAAGAGGCACACCAACAGGGGTGGGACATTTTTTTGTCTTCAACTCCATGACCAGAATTTTTAATAAGCGCTCAGGGCACAGGTTTCTGATACTCAGAAGACAGAGTGCTCACTGCTTGTCCTAGCTCTTGCCAGCTTCATGCCAGCTGATCCAGCACAAAGGAATGCCTGCTGAGGACTGAAGGGTGAGGGCGTTACTACTATGCTAAGAATTAAACTAGCCTAACATAACGACAATTTACTATCAAAGAATTCCCCTGGAAGTTGTAAACCTTCAAATAGATCTGAGAATTCCAAAATAATTACAAAACGATCATGCCAAACAGGCCCCATCAGTAGGGTTGTTACCCACAGCAAGATACTAGATACTTCCTGCCCTGCCATTTCCCAGAGTTCTCTTCACATTTACTTCTGAAACTATAACTGCAACCCCTAAAGGATCCATCTATTGGGGCAAAATAAAGCGATTTTCCCTGTAATACAAACATAAACAGGGCCTCAGTTTCAGTTGATTAAGGTGTAGTTACAAGTGGTTTCCAATGAAAACACGCTCTACTTAGAAGCAGGCTGCTGTGGCTAGTAGCAGTCCTTCTTTGCAGCTACTATGCTCCATCTATGAAAGATATCGCTAGGATCAAGCAAGCAGATGAAAGCATGTAGGAGCACAAAACTGCCTCAGTCTTTTCAATAAACACGTGAGGATCTGGGTAAATGCAGCATCACTGCAGAGGACATCAAGATCCATCTCTGTAGACTTGTGAAACGATGCAGATCACTAATGTTCAATTATGAAATCTCAAAGGCACTCTGGCGGAGGAAAGTGAAGGACATGCATTTACCAGTTCTAGCCATACCTCATTCAGGACCGCATCTCCCAATAATGACGCTTCAGAAGATGAAAGCACAGAATGTTTCCAAGACTGACAGCCTCAGAAAAGCTTTGAAATCAGAGTAAGGCATTCAGGATTAAAGAGGGGTGTGTGTGTGTGTGTGTGTGTGTGTGTGTGTGTGTGTGTGTGTGTGAACTGCTCATCTCTTTCTGTCTCTGCTGCCATGGTGTTCAAACTGCTACATGGTTTCTGCACACAGCCTTCTGCCAGGACCCTCCACTGCCCAGTGATCTCTACAATTCATTCACCATCCTGTAGCTGTGGATTTCTTAGAAATGCAAATCAGATGGTGTCATCCCACTGCCTGAAACCTTCTGATAACTTCCCATTGTTCTTGGGATAAAGCTCAAAATCACTAATCTGGGCCGGGCGGTGGTGGCGCACGCCTTTAATCCCAGCACTCGGGAGGCAGAGCCAGGCGGATCTCTGTGAGTTCGAGGCCAGCCTGGGCTACCAAGTGAGTCCCAGGAAAGGCGCAAAGCTACACAGAGAAACCCTGTCTCGAAAAACCCAAAAAAAAAAAAAAAAAAAAAAATCACTAATCTGAACATGTACAAAAGTGAGACTAGGCCACAATGTTAGAAGTCAAGATAATGGGTACTCCATGTAGGTGGCTGAGGGAAGAGAAAGTGCTTTCTAGGTTGCTAGGAATGTTCTGATTCTTAGTTCAAGTGCCTGTAAAACAACTGTAGACATTTTGTGAAATTGCTAAATTGTATGCTGAAGAACAGGGATTTCTTTATTTCTCTCTCTCTCTCTCTCTCTCTCTCTCTATATATATATATATATATATATATATATATATGTATGTATGTTATGCTTAAATGCAAATATGAAATGAAAGTGTGACAAGAAAAACTGAGGATTCTTCAAACAAAGGAGAGTAAAGACTAGCATCTTCACATGTGAGCATCATGGAAAGGGCCCCAGCACGCATCTGTCTCTCAGATCAATCTCCACTCTCCTGTTTTCTCCCTTCCTCTCACAGACAGAGCAGCAGTGAGGCTGTCATCTGGATTTCAAACAGAACACAAAGGCTCATCTTTTAATACATGAGCTCCAAGAGATATTATCTCATCATAAATATGAAAGAGGACGTGTCCCATTGATTTTCGGTACATGATTGCAACAGAAACTATTATAGCTCACACAAACCATTCCAGATAATGACTTCTCATTCAGTTTTAATATTTAACTTCCAGGAAAAAAATTATACAAATGATTAAATATTCTACTGCATGTTCACCTCCAATTTCGTTAAGGAATGCTGTCCATTATCTTTCATTTACAGTGTATTACTTAGGCAGAAATATCACAGTATGGTTTAGAAAAAGAGTTTGTGTTTTCATCCATTATCAACAAATCTATTAGCAAAAAGCATGATGAGTCTGTGAAGAGAAAGTTAGAAAGGACTCTGCCCTACAGGTGTTGTTCAAGAGTGACAGTTCTGACAAGGGAGCAGATGCTGAGGGGAAACCCCTTGAACAGGCACAGCTAATGATGCTCGCTCTGCCTCATCATTAAGCCTTCTCCCTTGAGTAGCCCAGACATGATGTGCCACCAGCACCAGCTTTGGAGGGTGCCACTGCTTTCATCTGCATACTGCACCAGAGCATGCGACATCTGAAGTGAGAACAGGAGGCCACATTAATGGTGCTGATCACAAGAGAGGCCATTCATTGCTCACAGCTTCCTCAGGAACCAAAATTTCAGCAGAGAAGGATTTTATTGTAGCAGTTAGTCAATTGGAGGAGCCATTGAATATGGTTTTCATCATATCACCTCATTTGGCAGTTGGCTTTAGTACAAATTCAGAGATATGCTTCCCTCGACTTTTGCAGAGGATTAGGGTGGGCACTCAACATCTACCCAGGTTAAATTTAAGGGGCGTGGAGATGACTGTTACCATCAAATATTTTCTGAATAAGAGACTTCATGTAAAGACTCTGGAATTAACACACTGAGACAGTCAAGAGTGCTCTAGTTCTCTCTGCAAGAGCACAGAGTCCATGCAAAAGCCCAGGCACCGTACATCTGGTCAGTGCCTAAAGCTAAGGCACTGTGGTCAGAACATCAAACCATATGTTCTTCACCAAGTGTCTCACTTCCTCTTTATCTTATTTCCTTCTTGGGTAAAACAAAGATAATAACAACTTCAGAGAACACTGTGAGAATAAAAGCAGGGTTGATGGCAATAGAAATCAGCACATACATACTTGGTAAGTATTCTGCTACCATATCCCCAAGAAGCATTCTGTTTTCCACAGGATTCATTATAGCAAGACCAGCATATACTGAGCACTCCAGATAACAAAACAGGCTAGCAAAAAGGCTCAGCAGGTAAAGGTGCCTGCCATCAAGTCCAGTGAGCTAAGTTTGATTCCTGGAGTCTACGTGGTGGACAGAGAGAACATACTCTTGTAGGTTTCCTCTGACCTACACACATACACACACACACACACACACACACACACAAATAAGCAAATGTAATTTTAAAAATGAAAAATAACACCCTGTTAACATAAGAGAGCAGTGACTAAAGACTAGAAGTCCAAGGCTTCTAGGAGTCACATCTGTGCTAGAGTGTGCTCACCAAGCACACCAATGCCAGTTACACACTCAGCTCACCATACAAGTAAGTGTTACAGTTATTCACTATGTTGAACAAAGCTGGAGTTATACACTATGTATAACAATGGCACAGTTACACACTGTGCAAATCAGTGCTAAAGGTATGCAGCATGTTTATCGATACTAGACCTGTGCTTATCAATGCAACAGCTAAGCACCAAAAGATGAAATTTCCATCAAACGGATGGTGCACACGATAGCATTTACATATGTAGCCTGGGTGGCCAGTAGGCAATATAATCTAGGTTTGGGTAAGTACCTGGAGTTTGCAGAGAAGATGTCCTATAGGGACATTTGCTAGAATGAATCCCTGGTTAATGGAAATAGCTGTAGTTACAGAACATAGGAAGCTATATAAACCCCATCTCTCAATAAAATACGAATCTTTGTATAACAATCTTCAAGACACTCTTTGGTAGTTCTATTCTGTGCAAAGTGGATTAGAATGAGCTGTTAGTATAGGCTGGTAAGAAAACACAAATTAGGAGGAAATTGCTTTAAAAAAAGTTTTATTCTGGGCTGGAGAGATTGCTCAATAGTTAAGAGCACTGGGGATTCTTCCAGCAGGGTTCAATTCCCAGCACCCATATGGAGGCTCACAACTGCTTGTAAATCTAGTTTCAGGGGATCTGCACCTTCTTCCGGCCTCTGTGGCACACAGATATACATGCAAAACATGTATGGCAAAACAGCCATAAACATAACATAAAGTAATATTTTAAAAAAGTTTTATCCTAATAAGATTGTCTTAATAAGGAATTAAACTACAGATGAAAATAAAACACATATGATTTACTTTAGGAAATATTGTTCTATTCAGTCACTTCCATGGTGAGATCATTTAAGCATATTTGATTTAGCTACTCTCTTCCAAAGTATGGTATAGAACTAACTGGATTTAGCAAGAGGAACTGAGTTTTTAGCTCTTTGATTTCAGATGCCAAAGCAAAGAGCCATGTGGACAATAGTAGGTCACTTCAGAATTACAAAATTTAGCCTGCTCTTGAGAAGACCACAAGGGAAGCCTAAGGAGGATGCCACTTTCAGAGAGAGCGTCATAGTTAGGAAACATGCTCATTATTGTCCAATGTGCCTAAAAACCCATCCAGACTATCCTAATCAGAGAGAGGGAAAAGTCATCGGGGACAGGAAGAAGTCCTCAACATTATGAGGATGAGAGGAGGAGGGGAAATGGAAGAGAAGGAGCAATATAAGGAGGGATATGAGGAAGGTAGGAAGAAGGGAGGAGAGGGAGTGGAGAAGAGGGAGAAAGGAGAAAGGATACTAATGATATCTAGAGGGATAGAGTAAGACAAGGCATTTTATTAATTAACTATGTTTAATAATTAAATACACTTAAATTATTTTGTGTCTTGGAAAAGAGAGCTAACATGTTCAATGTAGAAAACAAATATGGTCTTTGACTAAGGAAATAGACTTTTCTGAACATAAAGTTGAGTATCTGGTAGAAAGAGCTATTTTTTGAAAGACTTTTCAGTGTGTGTGTGTGTGTGTGTGTGTGTGTGTGTGTGTGTGTGTGTGTGTGTGTATAACACAGATGCCTGTTATCTGAAGAACCTGGATATCCACTAGGTCCACAGGGTAAGGGATACTACAATAAGTGGTTTGGGTCAGGGGCTGGGCAGCCTCCCTTTAAGAAGCTTGATACGTTCACCAACTCTTCACCTAAACCTGCATCTTCCCATCCCATCAAGCATTCCACATTTCCCCTGGGTTAGGCAAAACAGCCTCTTCCTCGTGGTGTCTCACTTGATTTACCTGGTTTCTCAACAACCCTATACAGTGGAATGGCCTTTAATTAAAGACTATAGGCCACAATCTTATCTTCATTAAGACATGGAGCCTTTGAAGAGGTGACAGTCATATGGGCATAGGAGTCAGTACCCTTCTAAAAAGACTGAGTCAAGGACGATCTTCACCACCTGTGCTGTGTATGGGCAAACCTTAGAAAGCACCACGCAGGAACTAACAGACACAATATGTCAGTATATTAAACTCCCAGGACTGAAAACAATAAATTTATGCTGTTCACAAATTACCCAGGTAAAGTACTGCCTTACAACAGCCCGGTGAACTAAGATACAGGATCAAGTAAATATCATTTGAGAGCATCCTATGAACCAGTGGCTCAACAGGCTTGGAGTCCCAAGGCCACAGCGCTGGGCAGGAAAGGTTTCTTCCTTTGAGAATCCTAAGTAAAGGGCATTCATCCTGGGGAGCCTTCCCACTCTCCATCCCAGCTCAGTCATAGCAGCCTGTCTTCAGCAACAGAGCACAGACACCCCAACTACTGCAGTGAAAGCTGAAAAGGAATCTGGGGAGCTCTAAAACACCCACAAAACTCAATTCTTCATTACTGACCTACAACATTGTCAGTGAAATTACTGATTAAGTAACTGCAAAAGTAAATGGTCGCATACAAACGTTGTATTTACAAATGTGTCTTTACCAAGACTTTTTTAGATGTTCTCTCTCACACCATTTCTAAATTTTCTAAGACAATTTTAGAAGAAAAAGGCTATCATCAATCCGTCATCAACTGCTGGCTGCCCCTTTCTGTCAGTGCCCAAAATGTTCTCTTTCCCCACTTCCTCCTTTCTTTCCGTCCTCTCCTCCCTGCCTCCCTTTTTCTCTGACACGGGGTCTTGCTACACAGCCCACACTAGCCTGGAACTCACGAGGTAATCCAGGCTGACCCTGAATTTACAACTGTCCTGCCTCTAGCTCCCGAGTGCCGGCGCTGCAGGTGTGCACCACCACACCTGGCCTAATTTGTGTGTGTGGCCTCGGTGGTGCTGGAGATCAAGCTGTGAGCAACAGCAAATCAGAAGCAGCCACATCGAGGGGGAAAATAAGATGTTTCCTTCACTAAAGACTCACCGGGAAACACAGCTGAGGAGCAGTGCTTTAGACAGTAAGGATACTTCTGAAGACAAGAGGGAACTAACTCCCTGTGTACTCTGGCATAATGGCGCTAAAATCAGGTGAGGCTATTATTCTTTCTAGGAACAGTCATAATAATGGCAGCGTGACAATGCTAGAGAGAGCATGCATTGTAAGGGGCGGGGAGGATTTCTCCTAGCTGCTGGGTAATATTTGCAAATTCTAAAACATCCCAATGAAAATGATCATCACAGTGATGATGAATACCCACTAAGCTAATGATCACCACAGTGCTGACAAATACCTGAGTGAACGTGCCTCTCTGTCACTGGCATATGAGGATATAAGACTTTCACATTTACTCTTCTCATGCACAGTAAGCACATGAAGAAAGAGAAGTCCATGAGGGCATTTAGGTAATATCCGGGTGGAAAACATATATATTCATTAGCCTAGAACAGATTATCAATCCTGATGTAATTCTCACTTGAATAGAAAAGCAATTGAGCAAAGTTGTTGTGATTCCAATGTTTGTAACAAAAAAACAAGCCAAATGCCCACTCAGGATGGCATGAGTAAAGCATAAATTAACATAACTGAGCCTGGCAAAGGAAATGGGTGAAATCAACTATGGATTGAGAGACAGCTCCAGGAAATCTTACTGAAAGGAGAAAAGCTGGGGCCGGAGAGATGGATCCTGGTTGAGAGTGCTAACTGCTCTTGCAGAGACTCGGGCTTAGCTGCTAGCACCCACATCAGGTAGCTTATACACACCTAGAACTGCGGCTGCAGGGCTCAGGTACCCTCTTTTGCCTTTCATAATCACTGCACAAGGGCCAGCTGTGTAGCAGTTTCCTCTGAAGTTAAAACCTGCCATCTTGGAGGAAAACTTCAAGACTTAGGATGTAAGCCAGGAGATGGTAGTACACAACATTAATCCCAGCACTCAGGAGGCAGAGGCAGATGAATCTCTGTGAGTTTGAGGCCAGCTTGGTCTACAGAGCTAGTTCCAGGACTATCAGAGTTACAGAGAAATTCTGTCTCGAAAAACAAAAACAAACAAACAAACAAAGACATAGGGTGTAAAAGGGAAGTGAAACAACAGGATATTTTAGAAGAGTATGTTTGTGTAATAGGGAGTGTGCAGGATGTTGGGGGGGGGGGGACACTAACATTCCATTCTACAGGAAAGCCACTAAAACAGTAAGTAAATATCTCAAAATAGCTTCAGGAAGTTCCTGAAACTGACCAGATACAGTTGATCTCTCCATTTCCAAGAGTATATGTAAGCAGTAAAGACTGGTGAGAGTCATTCTCCTACTAGCTAAGCTGCAAAGACTCTGAAACAAGCTGAAATTATCAGGGACGATCCGAGCTGCCAAAACAAACAAACAAACAACCCCACAAAATAAAACCAAAACAACCAACCAAACAACCAAAACCACCAAAGAGCAGCTCAGCTACCTGGAAGAGGTCCACACCAAGGGAACCTCCTGTAAAGAACACTCTACAGGACACCGAGGTGCCTGCAGGTTGTGCAGTATCCTCTAGATTTTCAGCTTTTGTAAGCTGCTACACATGCTAGGGTGGGCTTTGGTGATACAACTGTTCTTGAGTCATTTCTTCTCCTATAGGTAGCCCCTCACCCATATTTCTGTAAGTAACCCCAATGAAACTCATTCACTCACCAAGTTGGACTTTGGTGGCATCCATCCTTTGTTCTGTCCTAGTTCTCATTCTGAGAAAAGTAGACATGTGCATATCATATCTCCCCAAGAACCTGTCACACACACTGTGATAAAGTCATGCAGACACACACACGCACACACACACAATAAAAAAGTATTTTTAAAAGAAAAGAGCAAAGCTAAAGATATATTATAAATGCATAACCCACACACATTGCTGATATGAAAAGGTGGGTAGGTATGGACACCAAGTTCATGAAAGCAGTTGGTTCCAGAAGATAATTATGACAAATGAACTACTGAGTAAGAAACTTGGATTTATCTATAATTTATTTTTTGAAGAGAATCAAAGTGATAAAATTAAAATTTACTAATTGTCTAGAAAATCTGACAGTAATTTTTATTTCCTCAAACTAAAGTGGCAAATGTATGTTTCAACATAAAAAATTAAAAATAATGTTGATCCCTATGAATGTGGAGCAGTTGCCCATAGAACCCAAAAGGGAAAGACTTTCCTCAAACTTTTCCCCATGGCAAATCTCTTACTGAAAAGGGTAGTCTTCACTGAGAGCGTCACTCCAGCTTCCTTAAAGAACATAACATAATTTTTGTAAGTTTGAAAAAAATGTAATGTGTTAACATGTTCTTTCTCCTGAGTCACATGAAGAATTATATATGGTATATGTTTTGGGAGAAGAAGAAAAAAAAAAAGGACAAAAGTGGGCTGGCATGATGGCTCAGTGGGACAAGGCCCTTGTCACCAAGACCGACAACCTGAGTTCCAGCCCTCAGACCCATGGAAGGAGAAAACCAACTGCTGTAAGGTGTACCCTGACCTCCACGGACAGTCATAATGTTGCTGAGTGTATGACTATCCATGTGTGATGATTACCCCCAAATTGTATGGTAAGAAAAACTAATTTTGCTTAAATATTGAAATTAAAAAAACTAACTGAAAATATTTTACATGAATCAAATAATTGAGGTAAGTGACTAGGTGAGCAACCGCATCCCACTGCTTCCCAAATAACCTCTTAGATGCTTATTGTGCAGACAAAGAGCCCATGAACTGATGGAGATCTCTAACCACTCCACTCTCTCATTCACGGAACAGCACTTAGCACTAGTGACAGGTCCAAAGTTAAAGCCTGTTCCTTCTCCTGTATTCAGTCACAGCACTCGGACGCTTCAACGAGGACATCACACTAACTGCTGCTCTAAGAAGGAACACCCAAGCCTACCCAGCCTGTTCCTTTCCTTTGCTACTATGTCACCAGGAGTAATAACAATGGCAAGTTGTCACTTTGTCCCAGCCCATTGAAGAACATTTAGTGGGTATCAGATCCAAACTAAATATACCAACGAACATTTAGTGATAGAAGGGGAACAAACTGAGCTCTATCACGTTCTTGCTCTAATACAGAAAGCTAGAGACTATCTCATGGCAGCTGCTGCCTATGAATGCAGTTGGTGCTGCAGCTTCAATGAATCACAATTATCTGACTTACTCTGGTTACAATCCCCAAGAATTCGGTGTTATTAAGGTGCCCTGATGCACTTCTTTTGTGATGCCAAGTCAAAAACATAAAGGATCCAAAATGAGGCAGCCCAGAGAGCTACATATTTGGGCTCATTCCAGCCCCACCTCCAGGGCAAAGCCACTCTGCCATCAGCAGCTGTCTCTGCTTACCTGTGGTGAGACAGGTGCAGCACAAAAGGAGCCACGACTCTGCACCTGCTCCACTCCAGCCCAGGTCCTCTGCAAACGTGACCTTTGTCAGCCTGTCACAGGAGCAGATGGTCCGGGGAAGACCAGGACTCTCTCATCCACTTGACTTTACTTCAGTTTAATTCACTCAATTGAACCAATCGTATGGAACTCTATTCACAGGTGCTTAAAGTAATCACGGCAGCAGAGCTGGACTCCTCCAGGCAAGCCTGAGAGAGCACTGCAGCCAAACTTTACCAGGCCAAGGGCAGTGCACAGACAGCATGAAGTGAAAAACACAAAACCCCAAGGCACTTGTGTGCGCTCACAGCCAGAATCCCTGCACTGGAAAAGCTAATACAGGAGGACTGAGAGCTCAAGGCTGGCTTCGACTACACAGAAAATACTAGATCACATGTATCAATCTGGGCTATACAATGAGACCCTCTCAAAGAGCAAACACTTAGAAACACTGCCCACAGGACGTCCTTAGGAAAACGTCAACTGGAAAGTGAGTACTCCTCTGTTGATCCTGGAGGTCTGTGCATAGCCTAGGATGATGAACACACAGTTTAATGCCTCTACCTCACTGGAATTGAAGCTAGAGCTGCTCACGGGGTTGGCAAGTACTCTGCCACTGAACTACAGGCCTTCTCTACTAGAACTTTTTTACATGAACAGCTCCAAGCAAACAGCATAGGACAATGAACTGCAGACAGCACAGTACAAGGAATCCTCCTGTGCTTATCATTCAGCTTCAACAAATACTAACCTTTGGCCACATACCTAAACTCACCCCAGAGACTGAGGCAAATGTCAGCTAGGTCTTTCATCTGTGAATATTCTTTTGCCATATCTATGAAGTTTTAAAATAGACTTTTAATACATCAGTATACTGCTTTGTAGTTCTCCACACATCGAGATTTTGCATCTCTTTAAAGAATTTTTTTACATTGTATGTGTGTGCGCGCATATGTGTGCACATAAAGATAAGAACTCAAGTTTGAAAGCAAGTGTCTTTCTTTGCTGAGCCACCTAGTGCATCCTCTAAGTCTCTCATATCTGTAAGGCCCCCTTCCCCATCTCCACCCACTCCTCGATGCTCTCCATCTGTTTCTTTGTGGAAGAAAAAATATCACAGATGAGGCTCTCCAATAAGTTTGGGCTGACCGCAGCTCTGAGGTATAATTTAGCATATCTCTATGTCCTCTGCATTACTGCAATGAAATTCCAGATTCATTTCTTGGTAAGGTCTCTTGACAGTTTGGACACGTTTCTTTTAGAGATGCACAAAAGCCAGCCCCAAGTCACCCCAGTGCTGAAGAGGCAGGCAACAAAGGTAAGGCATCTCTGAGGATGCTACAGCAACTCTGAGATGGAAAACAACCTCTGAACTAAATTTAACACAGAAAAACCATGAGCAAAGCAGAAGAGCCACATATGCACAGAAGAAAAAGGCATAGCAGGCCACAAAGGAGCTGGCATGAAGGGAGAAGAAGGCTGGCTCATCACACGATATGGGTAGGTCTCTTATTTCCAGTCAGGTGGCAGCATGTCCACACACCTGCTAGTAATGAGTGACCTTGTTGCAGCTCAAGCCAAAAGCTTCTGGGTCCTGTTTGGTTCAAGATCACTGATGCCTTAATGACCACAGCAATGACAAGGCTGGAAAGGGAGAATTCCAAGTTCAGAGTCAACCTGGATTAAAACAAACTAAAATTAGAACAGGAAAGGAGACAGGACATGATGAGTGGTAAGAAGATGTATAAAGGAAGGCCTGTGGATGGGGATGACAGTGCAGAGGAGGAGGAGGAGGGAGGAAGGCCTGTGGATGGGGATTTCGACCTTGATTTTGCCTCATTCTGAATTCTGTATAAAACTCATTCCAACATTCAACATGATCAAGCCACTCAACTCAGAAGCCACATTTTATCTATATAAACAACACAAGAGAGTGGAAATTCCAGGTATCCCACCTCCACTAAGGATATTTGTGAATATTGATGCAATGAACCTTGTATATGAGGATCTTGTAAGCCCCTATTTTCAACTTCTTGGCATATGAGAGACAGCTATAGTCATTTGTGAAGTCTAGGTGAAATTTAGCATAGGTAGTATGATTGTGAGTTGGCTCTACCTACTGCTTTCCACAGGGCCTATCTAGGTCTGTATTAAGGATAAAAAAACTTCCAGTGAGTGGCTGGATGGGAAAGTGGCCTGGGGCCCCAGGCTTGAGCCTCCTTTCACCTCTAGAGGGTTGTCTTCCCACCTTGACAATGTAGTCCAGATGCATATGCTTAGCTACAGGCAGATCGATATCCCTTTCCCATATATAGAAGGTAAAATCTTAAGGTACATTCCCAGGAATTTCAGACCTCACTGCTGTGGGATGGTCTGTGTGTCAAATTGCTCTGATTGGTCAATAAATAAAACACTGATTGGCCAGTGGCCAGGCAGGAAGTAGGTGGGACAAGGAGAAAGGAGGATTCTGGGAAGCAGAAGGCTGAGGTAGAGAGACACTGCCAGCACAGCCATGACAAGCCGCATGTGAAGATGCCGGTAAGCCACCAGCCACGTGGCAAGGTATAGATTTATGGAAATTTCAAAACTCTAGAGATTAATTCCCATCAATATTAAATGTCATCATTTTTTCTAAAAAAGTATTCTTCTCTAGGTTTTTTTTAATCCTGTTCATTTTTAAAAATCATATCCTTAAAAAATCACAAAAAGACAAAAACACTGAGATTTAATCATTAAATACTGCATAAATGCACCAAAACACCACACTGAACTATAAATATATAATCATTAAGTGACAATAAAGGCCACACAGCCTTTAACCTACACTCTCTCCAGCCTATGGCATGTGCTGGAGTAAGAGTGGCAGAGAGACTGTGGTAGTGGCCAACCAATGACTGGTGAGCCTGAGACCCAGGCCACAAGAGTGAGCCCACTCTGGACACTGTCTGGAGGACCAGGACCCAGCCATGAAACAGAGACCTAGGATAGAACCAAACACAAATCGAGAAAATAAAAAAAATTCCAATGTAACAATATTCTACTATACTCATAGACTGTCATCAGAGAGGCTTCATCCAGCAATTGATGGAAAGACATGCAGACTCACAACCAAACATTAGGCCAAGCTCAAGGAATCCTGCTGAGGAGGGGGTAAAAGGATTATAAGAGCCAGAGGGGACAAGGACATTACAAGAAAACCCATAGAATCAACTAATCTGGGCTCATATGAGCTCACTGAGACTGAACCAACAACGAGGGAGCCTGCATGGGACTGACCTAGGCACTGTGCATAGATGGTAGAGTTGTGTAGCTTAGTCTTCTTGTAGGACTGCAAGCAGCAGGGACAGGGTCTTTCTCCGACTCTTCTGCTGGCTTTTGGGACCCTACTCCTCATACTGGGTTGTCTTGCCCAGCCTTAATACAAGGGGAGGTGCTTAGTCTTACTGCAACTCAATACGCCATATTTCATTGATACTCACGGGGGACCTGCCCTTTCCTGAATAGAAATGGAGGAGGAGAGGACTGGGTGTTTTTTTTTTTTTAGGGGGGGGTTGAGAAGAAAGATGGGGAGGAGGAACTGGAAGGAGAGGAGGAAAGGGAAGCTTTGGTTAGGATATTAAATAAATAAATAAATAAATAAATAAATAAATAAATAAATAAATAAATAAATAAATAAATAAATAAATATTTTTTAAAAGAGAAGATAACACATGGTGATATAGAAAGGCAACATGAAAATGAAAAACCAGACCACCCAGCAGGCATGTGGATGTTTAAAATCATAATGGTTTCATAATAGTTTTATTCATAAACACCAAAAAATTGGCAAAAAAAAAACCCTAAGCCCTTAAAATGATTAATAAATCATGGTACATGCCTAAAATGAAATACCGCTCAACAATGAAAAGAAATAAATGAGCGGCAATATGAGTGAACCTCAATTACATCATGGGAAATGAAAGAAGCCAGAAAGAAAGGACTCATGGTACAAGGGAAAAAAATCTATCGCTGCTGTCTTCTTGGATTTTCAGGTTGGTCCCTGTAAATGAGACTAACAAAAAAAGGAACAAAAAAGAAATATAAACAAATTTATTTAGTGTAACACAAGAGGATTTCCTTATAAAGTCAAAGATCTTCATAAGAAAATAAAGAAATATAGAAATGTTTCAACCTGCATGTGTTTCTGCTAGGCCTGGTGAAGAGTGAAAGCTGTGAGATGTATAAAAAAGGGGCTTAAGCTGAAGACAATGGTAAACTGAGGAAAACTAGGCAGGCCTGTCCATACAGACTCTGCTAGGTAGCCCTCAGTCACTGAAGATGAGGACATACTTTTCCATTGGGTATGTGGAAGGCATTTCTACTGTGGCACTCTTGTGCGGTCACAATGACCATTGCTCAAATTCTTTCCGTCTAAAACAAAGGCATACTCAGGTACGGCACTTGGAGATAGCACATTCTGAACCTTACCAGACATCATATTGGATGATTCCATTCATATGCCACCTAGGCATAAAAACATAAAAGACAAAACCCAGAACAGAGAAGTAATTCCTGCCTGCCAGAACTTGTACTGAGAAGAGGATCTGGGAACAAGGATACTGTATTACAGGTAAGCCAACTGCTCTGGTTCTGGATAGTGTTTGAAGCTAAGCGTCCAAAAACAATATATTTTAAAGTGTGTGAATATATAGAATTGAACTCCCTTAAAGGCAGAAGCAAGAGATTTGAAATTATATAAAAGTGAACTTAAAAAATAGACTTGAGAAATTAAAACTATAACCAAAAATGACAGACAGGAAGACAGGAAGGAGGGAGGGAGGGAGGGAGGGAGGGAGGGAGGGAGGGAGGGAGGGAGGGAGGGAGGGAAGGAAGGAAGGGAAGGAGCGAGGGAAGGAAGGAAGGAAGCAAGGAAAGTAGGAAGGTACTGGTAGACACTAAAGGCATTTTATAGCCAGGAATTTCAGAGGTGAATGGAGCCCAAAGAGAAAAGTTGAAATAATATAGTTGTTTACCAGCAACCCCCCCCCCAAAAGCAACTAAAAAGCCACAAGGTTAATAATTAATAAGAAAGTGCAATGAAGTTCTAGATAAATATAACAAAATCAATAGCTTTCTCATTTATAAATGACCAAGCTAGAAAATAAAACAACAGTCCATTCATAGGTGAGCTGAAAGTAAGTTCAATGACAAATGCACAGAATTTGGGATACAATCAAAAGTCTATGCATTGATATAGTAAATATAAGAAATATATGCTTCTGGGCACCATAAACCATGCTGTGTCATGAAGTGTCACGTGGGACCAAGAGGTCACTATCATCTTAGAAACTGAAAGAAATGCAAAGTCTCAAGCTTCACTCTAGAGGCCCTGGCACAGGAACTTGGGAATGGCCCCAAAGCCTCTTTGTAACACATGGTGATTGGGATATTCAAGAACCAAGATGTAGATAGTTTGTCGATCACCCACAGGGAATCACTTGTATGCTCACCAATAGGCATGGCAAAAGGGCAACACATTAGCTTGTCCTCTAAATACAGCTCCACCCTGGAACAAACTCCAATGACAATGTGCTAAGTGCAAAGAGAGTTGTGGGAAAAGAAGATACCTCTTTGGTGAATGGCCTCATTCTCAGTCCCTTGCTAAGAAGTCCCAAAACCCACCCACAAGGTTTCCTGTCATTTCTCTTCTACCTAATGTAATTGGTTGTTTTTCATTCTTTACTATTTGCTCTTTGGGGGCCCGGCACCAATCTCACAAATAAATCACATGGGATCTAATTGTTGCTCATAAATGACCGGCCTTAGCTTGGCTTATTTCTAGCCAGCTTTCCTAATCTTAAATTATCCCACCTACCTTTTGCCTCTGGGCTTTTATCTTTATACTATATATCTTACTTTACTTCTTACTCTGTGGCTTGCTGTGTAGCTGGATAGCTGGTGTCTGGAGTCCTCCCCCTTCTCTCGCTCCTAGATCTCTCTTCCCAGATTTTTCCTCCTATTTATTCTCTCTGTCTGCCAGCCCTACCTATCTTTCTCCTGACTCACTACTATCCGTTCAGTTCTTTATTAGACTAATAAGGTGTTTTAGACAGGCAAAGCAACATAGTTTCACAGAGTTAAACAAATGCAACATAAAAGAATGCAACACATCTTTGCATCATTAAACAAATATTCCACAGCATAAACAAATGCAACACATCTTAAAATAATATTCCAACAACCTAATGAATACACTAATGTGCATGAAAACAATAAGAACCATTACCCCTCCTCTTACTGGAACTACTTCATAAAGTTTCTCCCCTTTATAACACAATCAATTATTTGAATTTTAGATAATCCACTTCCAAATGTGTTTTTGAACTCAAACTATACATAAAAACCAAGAGACTGATTATACACGAGACACAATTCATAGAGAAATATACAAATAATTAAAAAAACGTGAACTATAATGTATTCTTATCATAAAACATGTCTGGTGACATATTAAGGAGTTTGGGTTTCATGCTCACATGTAATCCCAGAACTAGAGAGACTATGGCAAGAGGACTCCTGAGAGCTTGGAGTCTGCCTGAGCAAACCCAATATTAAGCAAAAATAAATAAATAAATCCTTAGCACAAAATATACAGGACTACGTACTATTAACTCATATTCACAGTCTGTATTTTCTGGAGCCCTTGGCAACTACTCCTCTTGATTCCTAAGAGAATTTCTTACAGAAACACCAGGAAAATAAACTCTGCCCTTCTATGTGCTTCTATGTCTATGGTGTAGAAAACAGGTTATTTACAGAAAATGTTTGTTGATCATTCGGTGGTCAAAGCCTCAAACTCTAAGGCACTTAAACCCTCTAATATGGTAAACAAAACATGGTTCTCTAATAAGATGAAAAAGCAAAAACAAGCCAAGCCATTCTCTTCCAACACCCAGAGCAGCACAAAAGTGGGAGGGGGGGATAGCCCTCAAGACAGAAAAGATGAAAAAAGTTTGTAAATAGAATGATAGCTTACAGCTATCAAAACTCTGCACTGTAGGATGAAAACCTGCCAGTCAGGATAAACCCTTCACTGATAAGAAGGAAATGTTCTGTTTACAAATAAAAGAAAACCTGGCCAAGATCCTGCTTAAATGGGTCGGGTTCTGGGGTTCAGAAACATGCCAGGATATGTAGGTCAGATACTGGCTAAAAGAAGAGCCAAAAATTGGGGAAGAGGAAGTGGATTTCAGAAAAAGGGAGGTGCTGAGCGATCTGGGAAATCCAGAGGGAGAGGAAGGAATTGGCTGTTATCAGTGTCAAAGACAAAGAAGGGTTAAATCTTGGTATACCAGCAAGAGATAGAGGCAGGTAAGCCTAGCCTCAAATAACAATCTTGTCTCCTGGATGATTCTTTGAATCTCTAGTTCTTCATCTGTCAAAGTGTAAACAAAGATTGCCCCAAACAGTCCTTGTTAAACAGCACAGAGGCTGTTAAAATGGCTGATGCATAACAAGCAGAATAAATTATTTACTATGACTCCTTAAAACCTTATCAGAGTAGTTAAAGAAGTGAACTCTACTTATCCTTATATGACAAAAACATCTTCCCCCATTTAGGGAACATGGCTTGGAGGGTGTACAGAGGCTCTGAGTCACAGAATGAACCATCTGACTCAGTTCTAAGCCTATGCAAGTACATCTCCAACCTCTTCATATGCAGGCCATGATGGTAAGCTATAAAGGAGGATGGATTGAGTGTTTGAAAGAGTTGCGAACAATAGTGCTGTTTGGAGGCACAAGAGCAGGATGGATTCTGTGCAGGTGAGCACTGAAAGGCTGTCACAGAGGAAAGCCTTCAGAGAACCAGGGAGAAGCTCATTAGGTAAACATATAATCGAGACATTTGACCCTGTTGCTTTATTATCTAAGTCTGGGTCCCTATTCCATTCCACTAACAAAATTCATTACATTGGATACACATAAAAATATCTTCCAGTCTAGTTGAGGTGATAAAATATAGCACCAATAAGTGCAATGCACCATAGTGTGTGGTGGTTTCTAAGAGAAATCAGGGTCTACCCCACAACTGTTACAGCAATTTGAACGTAATGTGAAGGAATGACAGGGTCAGCAAAGACTCCTATCTTGGTAGGAAAAGTCTAGATAGATACCTTGAACAGCAGGAAGTGGGACAGTCATGGTGAAAGTTGAGAATGGAAACCACAAGGGTAACTTCCCAGCCTGAGGGGTTAGTTTACAGCCCCCCAAAGCCACTGCAACTGCAGTGGACTGTGTAAAGAACTAGTCAAAACAAGGTAAGTGAGAGATTCAGATTCTAGGAGAAAAAAAAGCCTCAATGGAGAGTGGCCTCAATGCACAGGCTTAAGACAAGGACCAAGAAATGACTCATGCTTGGACAGGGAACTGTAAGAAATGAACAGAGAACTAAGAGTCATAACAGGTGCTCCGGGTTCAGACTGAGATAGAGCTGAAGCAGCAGGATCAGGGCAGCCTGGGAATGGTACAGTAAGTCCATGACACACGTTTCAGCCCCAGGGCAGCCTGCTCAAGCTGGGCTGCCTACTGGCTAGATAGATCCAGTTCAGTGAGTTGACCCTGAGGACACCTGAGGATTCTGTGACAATGGGAATAAGTGAGTAAAGATAACAGAGGGTTCTGAAAAGGCTCAGGCATACCTTCAAGGCAGCAGGCTAAAAATTCCCCAAGTTTTGTTAGGTTTTAGACTGCTGTGGATGAGACTCAAAAGTTTGGTCAGGGCCAGGATCACTATCCTATTTAAACACTGGGGCTATCTTTATACCTCTCACTCACCAGCTGATTATGAACCTGTTTTGGTTTGTTACATTTAGCAACATGGCCTTCAGTAAAGCTTGGGTAGCCACACTGGTCTTCCTATAACATGGCTGTTCATGCCACAAGGAAAACACTTGATTCTCAGGTATTTAAAGCAGCCACACCCCCATGTTCCACAAAAAGCTGTAGGAGGCGGGATTATACTTCACCACTTGTCTTCCAGGACCTTGCACAAAGGGTATGTTAAGGAAATGTGTTCACTGACCTCAGTGCATTGAACTTCTCAAGCTGATAGGGCGAATATACTGTTTTAGTTTGCTTTCTGCTGCTGTGATAAAACATCGACCAAAAGCAGCTTGGGAAAGAAAGGGTTTATTTGGCTTTGGCTTCCACTTCCAGGTCATAAGCCATCATTAGTGAAGTCAAGGGAGAAGCTCAGGAGAAGCTCAAAGTAGAACTGAAGGAGAAACCATGAAGAATGCTACTTACTTGCTTGCTCCCAGGCTCACATTCAGCTAGCTACCTTAAACAACCCAGGTTTACCTGCTGGAGGATGGCACAACCCACAATGAACTTGGCATCACTCATATGAGCTCAGCCCTTCTAAGTCAATTAGCAATCAGGAAAAGGCCTCACACACATACACCTACAGGCTAATCTGATGATAGCAGTTCTTCAACTGAGGTTCCCTCTTCACAGGTATGTCAAGCTGACAGCCAAGATCAGCAATCACACAGGTCTATCTGTGACACTTCTAAAATGAGAACAAATACTGCTTGTGAGGCAACGGGAACATGGACATTTCAGATATAACCAAGTTTTAGTTCTGAAGCAAAGAACTTACAGCCAGAGTTTGTACTTTTTCTAAACCTATGCCAAGGAAAAACATAAAAGCATACTAAAGGCAAGAATCCTACAGTTCAGGCACATTTCCTCAAAGCTAAGACCCAGGCATGTCCAGGTGATGGGCTACACTTATGTTATTACATGCACAATGATAAACCCTCATATCCACTATTTTTACTCATAACAGCAGATATCACATATCACCATGCAGTTCTGCTCTACCTCCCTAGAGCAGCATCCTTACTTCTGAATGGCACAATGACAGTGGTATGGCACTAACAGGCCACTCCCATTGTTTGTCTGTAACACACTTTCAGCCTCTGGAAACAATACCAGCCTGATGGAACAACTTCAGTCGGTAGATGCTGCTGAAATTCTACAGATGAGGCAAGTGGGACTCAGAAAATATATGGGATTTGACAAGATCATGAACCCAAGAAGCAACATAATTCAAATTCAAACCAGATCTGCCTACTCCAAATGTAGTCTTAACCAGGCATATGTAGCATGTACCTATATTCCCATCACTCGGGATGCAGAGGCAGGAGGATCATTTAAGGTCAGCCTTAGTTGCACAGTGAGACATATACATATGTATATTCTTCCAAGAAAAATATTTCCCACATGATCAAAAGAAAAATATAGAAAATTAAACATTAATAAGCTTAATTGAAGAATGAGATTTCTCACCAATATACAAATGTTCTCATTTTTCCTAAAACATGTCTGTTACTTAAGAGGTGATTTCTAGCAGTCCTTTGACTTGGCTCATTGGATAAGGGATGATGCTGCCAGACCTTGAGGTGAGTTCCATTCCTAGGACCACATGGTGGATGGAAGGAGAGACAAGTTGTCCTCTGACCTCCATAATAGCAGGCCTGTGCCAGTACACACACTCATGCATGCACATGCACACACACACACACACACACACACACACACACACACACACACACACACTTTCCCCACAAACCCCCACAACCCATGATCCCCCAACCTACCACACATACCCACACCCCCCATACACACACCTTTCTTCCAAACCTCCACAACCCCACACCCTCCAACACACACACCCAATACCCTCCTCCACCCATCAAACATGCCAACACACACCCCATACACACATACCCCACACAAATAATCACAAACAGCACACATCCAACTCTCTCTCTCTCTCTCTCTCTCTCTCTCTCTCTCTCTCTCACACACACACACACACACACACACACACACACCAAATAAATGTATTAATTAAAAAAAAAAAAAAGGGCCGGGCTGGAGAGCCACCTCCAACAGTTAAGTGTTAACTGCTCTTGCAGAAGATTGGGGTTCCATTCCCAGAACATATGTGGTGGCTCACGACTATGACTGCAGTTTCAAGGGACCCAAGGACCTCTTCTGGTCTCCGAGGACAACCTGCACATACCCACGTGGTACTCATGCATGTGTATAAACCTTCTTTTAAGTCGAAGAGATACCTGCTACAGTGTCCCGCTGTTTGCTTTTCCCTTCCGGGGCACCTCGGCCCTCAGCGCAGGGGCCTCCTGAGCCTTCTGCCATGCTGGTGGCCAGGAGCAGCTTGGCTGACTCTGCCATCCGACAACATCTGTACAGAAATAGACACATATTTCCCGTCCCAAGTGGAAAGATCTGCTCCTTATAACAGCACAGAAATTTCTAATCGCCAGTCTGGTGCTGCCAGTTTTAAACTCCAGGTTCTTCAGTTTAGCAACAGCCCACTAGTGCCCCTGATCCCGAGGCAGCTCCAGGCCCCAGCAGCAGCCCACCGGAGTGCCCTGATCCCGAGGCAGCTCCAGGCCCCAGCAGCAGCCCACCGGAGTGCCCTGATCCCGAGGCAGCTCCAGGCCCCAGCAGCAGCCCACCGGAGTGCCCTGATCCCAAGGCAGCTCCAGGCCCCAGCAGCAGCTGGTCAAATGTAATGCTAATTCATTACAGATGGTAGAACACAGCCTACATCTTAATTTATTTACATTTTCAGAAATTTTGGATCTGCAGTGACAATGTCAGATTATTTTAACATGTAAGTTTAGCCTTTTTTCCAATTTGGTCCATGCTCTATAAAAATTAATGTTTATGTGTTAAAAAATTCTTTCAGCAAGCCCAATTAGGCCTATATTCCCAGTTTGTATTTTATAAGCTATTTAAGCCGGTGAGCCTTTTCTGAATGTCTTATTACACAAATCACTTGCAGAGTTGGAACAAAATTAGGGCTAAATCATACCAAAACGATTCCAATAGAACCCTTACATGTGAGGGTATGCTTGGTGCCTTTGTATTCTCCAGCCCTGCCATTTCAGTGAGACTAAGAGTTTAATAAATTGTAAGATTATTAAATAGCTCTAGAGACTCCCCCACCCCCTTTTCATCACTTAAGGCAAGGGTGACCAGCAAAACCAAATTACTGCTTGATTTTGAATAGCCAAGTACACAGGTAAAGAGTGGACCAAGCTCAAATGCTCACAGCGCTGCTGCCCCCTCCTGGAGTTGGTGATCCTACTCCCCCCCTCCTCCCAGGAACAACAGTGAACACGAAATCTTGTATTTTGAACAGTAGAAAGGGCTCAAAATTCTTCCGTGTTTTTATCTATCTATCTATCTATCTATCTATCTATCTATCTATCTATCCATTCATTCGTTTATTCATTTATTTATTTTTATTAATTCAAAAGCATGCACGCATGTACACACACACACACACACACACACACACACACACACACACACACACACTCATCAGGTCATAACTAATGGTTCTCCAGGAATCTCCAACTTACTGAGAGAGCAAGGGAGCATTCCTCCCAACTTCTCAGAGTATTTTTACACGAACCCTGCCCTCTTTCCCGTGCCACATCAGGGTAGGAAGTGTTCCTGAGCACAGCTTGGCTAAGCTTATCAGAGTCCCATCTACACGGAAATCATTCTTCTGTCAACTAACATGTTGCTCTCCAGTAATTTGAAATCTTGCTTTCTACTTCCTTGTTCTGTTTCATCAAGAAGCAAAGTAGCTCCCACTGGAATAAATAAATAAATAAATAAATAAATAAATAAATAAATAAATAAATAAACAAACCAAAACTCCATTGTGCCATACAATTTTGTTTCCTAGTGTGTCAGGTCTTTAAATATCTGGGGATGGCCAAAGCTAGTTTGTATGAAGCTTTAGTGATGTGCCCCGAAACCATCTCCAGCCTCAGTTATTAACCTCTTCAGCCTGGGCCCGGTGCCCTTCAATCCAGCTTAGATACAATTGTAAGTAACATCAAAGCACAATCTTCCTATCCAGGACTTCCCCCACCCCCCGAAACACAGAACCCTAGATCTGCCACCACTAGTCCTCAATTACTGAAATCAGGCTTCTTTAATTTCTTTGCCTGTCTTTAGCAACTCCTATCTACAATCCACCTACCACATGAGTTCCTCCCCACAGCCTCCCAGACACCAAAAAGGGCCTGGCCATGAAAAGATCTTCAGATTCAAAAAACAAAGAAAAATAAGCAAGGTTAAGACAGTGTAAAGAAATTACAATATAAAACAAAGGAATGAATGTCCTTTAAGAGATCCAAAGCCATAAACAGGATGGCTGACCTTGGTGCCTGAGGGTCTGGGTCAACAGATCCCCTTTTAGGTCATGCCTTAAACTGCTGATTCTCAGAGCTCACTGGGAGAAAGAGAAATCAAGAGCCTGGGTTCTGGGTTCACCATTGCGTGGCTGTGTATATTTGAGAAAGTTACTGAAACCTCTTCGTGATTCCACTTCTCATTTACATTGAATCACCATCCCAATTTCTCAGGTAATTTTTACATGAATCCCCACCCCCCACTCTCTTTTTTTCTGCCATAAGTAAATTACAGTGCATATCTGACAAAGTTCCTATGAGATGGTGAGTGCTGGGCTCATAATAAAGCCACTCTCTGATAGATAGATAGATAGATAGATAGATAGATAGATAGATAGATAGATAGATAGATAGATAGATGATAGATAGATAGATAGATAGATAGATAGATAGATAGATAGATAGATAGATAGATAGATAGATATAGATGAGAGAGAGAGAGATAATGTAATTTTCTTATTCTTCCCTAAACCTGTGATTTAAAGAACAAACAAACAAGAAATCAATTTCCTAACAATGTAACAAGCTTCCAAGGTTTTTTTCTTTTTTTTTTTTCTTAATGCATTCTAAAGTTTGAGGATAAGTAGTCTAATTCTTCTCTGAAAATAAACTGTTAGTTTTGCATTGCCATTTCAAATGATCTATTCTTATACCTCTTTAGCATTCTGGTATAATGTTTGCGTTCTAAAACCTTACACTTAAATTTCAGGTTTTGATTTTGAATGAACATGTACACATTCCTACAGCAGAAAGACTCATAACTTGTTCTGGTCTATTCAGGTATCTATAACAAAATGCCACATGCTGGGTAATTTATAAATAAGCATGATTCATTGTTCCCAGTTCTGGAAGCTGAGTTCTAGAGTAAGAAATTGGCCAATTCAGTGTCTGATGGAGCCCTGTTTCTCACAAGTGGAGGCATCTAAGTATGCTCACAAGGCAGAAGGGACAGGAAGACAATCAGGCTTCTCAGAACAATTTTCTAAAGGCAAGAATCCCATTCACCAGGACTTCACCCCCAGGCTCCTTTTATACTAGCAGGGGTAACTCCTTTGTAATCCTGCACTGGCCTCAAAGCCAACACTAATTTTTTGGTATGGTCTGAAGACCTTTGCTAAATGTTATTTTTACTTAAATCTGAGAACAATATTGGTAATCAAAACTATAATACTGAATTAATACTCTGAACAGATAATCAAGAAAGTATACATTTGTAAAAGTAAGCCTTTTCAGAATAACAAAGCAGAACAGATCTTGCTTTAAAATACATCTTAAATTAAATGTAAATTAAATTAAAATAAATATACATTAAATTGAACAATAAACATTATTGAATATATTTTGAGATACATGATATACCTTTGTCAGTATTCATGTCTACAACTGAAGATACCTAGAATTCCACAAATATAATCTCTTCTATAAAGGATACCCTTGTCTTTTCACTAGCCTTATGCCTCAAGCAAAGGATAGGGAGCTGAGGCTGCAGATCAGTGGGAGAGGGCTTAGTACCATGATGTTAAGGACCCTGGATTTGATTTTTAGCATTGCAAAAATCAAAACACAAGATTTTAGTTCAGACATCTATGTGAGCTGAGACCAAATCATTTGTAAACTCTAAGACTATGGTGCCCTTAAGCATTCTTAGTTCACAGTGAAGGGACAAATATCTTGTTAGGAAACAATTAAATGATATAGTATGATGATGTATAAATTGAACAGGGAATTTATATCAATTCCCTAAAACTTAGAGTTCTGGGTCAAATAAAACATTACAAGTTTAAGACCTGTGGGTTTAACCTTCTTTTCATATAGATTTGGAACTGCCACAGACGTATACCTTTGGGTGGGTCTGCAAAGGCGTGGAAGCACCTATACTGGTTTCTCTGATGACCCATGGGCTGGGGTCACAGACTGAGTGAAAAAGAGCAGGCTGAGTGCCAGCATTTATCACTCTCTTTCTTGCCTCAAAGACCATGTGACCAGCTCTTAAGGCGATGCCTTTTGTGGCCATGCCTTGCCTGCCCTCACAGGCTGTTGTGCTGTATATCCCCCTCTTAAACTGTGAGGCAAACGAAACCCTTGGGGAAGCTGCTTCTGTCAGAGCAACAACAAAGAAAGGGACACACAGAACCTAGACCCCAAATCTGGAGTGTCAGCAAAGGAGCTCCCAGCAGTCCCTAACAAGAGAGGAGTTAGTATTAATTTCTGAGCTACAGTTAATCTCCTAAGGGGGACTGACAGTTGCAGTGTTATAACTGGGACCTTACATGCTCGGCAAATGTCCATGAGTTGAAGGCTTCACCCTCAGCTGGTGGTGGTAACTGAGAGGGGTGGAAACCATAGGAGCTGGAGCCTAACAGAGAAAGCTAGTCTGGGGCATGCTCCCAAAGAGTATGTTGGGGCCTCAGACCCACATCCTTCCAGCCAGCAAGATCTAAGCAGTTTTCTCTGCCACTCAATCTGTCACATCTATTGACTGACTGGAGTCTTGCCAGCAACTGGGTCAAGTATCATTGACAGAAACCTCTGAAGCAGTGGGCAAAAGTAATCTTCCCTCTCCAAGACAAATTCACTTACATATTCTATGACATGATTCAGAAATGTCTGACTCAGGTAGCACTGAAGGGCCGCCGACCAGGAGTCTTAGTCATGGGCCAGGACAACATAAACCTGCTAGTCTGATCCTGCTAACCAGGAGGGCAAGCACTCTGGGCCAGTCCTATCTCTAACCAGGAACATTTTCTTGAGGCTGCTAAGTGTGTTTACAGATGGGTTTTTTTCTCTCATCGGTGATGACAGTCCTAAGACTGGAAGGAGTGAGCTACCTGTACTCCAATGGAAATCATACACATAGATAGGTGAAAAAAAAATCTCAGCTTGGATCAGAAAAACATCAAGTCTGTTTTCTGATATCACTTCCTGAAATCCTAGGGTTCAGAACATGGGCAACAAACTTTAAAGCACTCCAAGTATCTGTAATTTTTTTTTCTATAAGAGATTAGAGATTCTTTCATATAATGCTACCCTCGGTCCAGATTACTTTGAATATCATACACTGCTTTCATGATATGTAATTATTAGCCACAGAGATACATTTTGTTATTTATTATGGAAGTAAAGAAGCTATATTATGGAGATATTATTTTTATATTGATAATATTTTCCTTTAATGCTATGAATTTTATATCACAGGTTTAAAATTAATCACCAAGAGAAAAGAGTCCAGATACTCTCACAGTTGGCTAATTTCCTTCAGTCATGTGAAATTTCAGGACTATGACCTCTGAATTGTGGGTATGTGGTCATCTTTGTATTTAAGGAGTGGAAAAAATACTAAGAAACATGATGGTGGCTTACTCCTACTTTTCCTGTGTAGTAATATCTGCGAAGGCAAGCTAAGCATGGACTTTTAACCATTTGTGTGCCACAGAATTTGTTAGTAAGCATGAACCAGAGCAGTCGCCTGTTCGATGGGAGCACAATACTACCATGGCGTCTCACAATTTACCTGACGTAAAGGGTTGCTGCTAACAAGTTTCAGATGCGAAGACCGCAGCTTGTTGAATGGAGTTACTTGCTCAAAACCAAATGGACATGGCTAGTGGTCAAGGCAGGACTCAAGTAGTATGACATCACAGCCTGCCTGGCTAGCAAATGGGAGCTAGCAAACGACTGCTGATGAGGGAAAGCATCTTGCTGCTGGGACCCAAACACAAATGACCAAACTTGAGGAGACACAGAAAGAGCTGCTGATGTGCCCTTGGTCTACCAATATATCGTGTACTTCTACAGGCAACAACGGGGTTCTCAAGCACTTCCCAGCCTTGAATAAATATATAGAAGCCAAATAGGCAGAGAACCAAGGTGAATTTACCTCATAGTAGGCATATTGGAAACAAATGTGGGGGAAATGAGCTGGGCATTTTCAAGGGGCTTGAGGTGCCTGGACACTAAGCAGGAGTCCGGTGGGAACATGAGAGGCAGCCATGACAGCCTCAGAGGAGCTTTTCTAGTCCTCGGGACCACCTCACCAGCCATTTATGTGTTCCAATCCATTTTCAGAGCATGCAGAAGATCAAAGGGCAGTGGCCAGGAAGACTGCTTCTGTGGAAATCACTAACTGGGGCATTTCTGTGACTTACAGAAAGTTCTGTAACCACACTGACTAACTTCAATCTGCCTTTATTAAAGAAGAGTAAAATCACTAACCCGATGATACTCAAATACAGTCACAGCTCTAGACTCCCACCTACAGTGTCTTGATACACTGTACTTTGTTCTAAGTAGCCTAGAAAACTCAGCCCCAGGAGAGTTCTTTACTAAGCTGCTTGTGTTCTACTGAACAGATGTTGTGCCTTACCACCCTCATGTTCCTAGTCCAGACAACAACAGCCAGATGTGAGCTCCCTGCTGTCAATCCCTGTGCTGCCTAAAGCACGTTCTAAACACTTGACTGCCCTATGAAGCAGACTGCGACCACTTTTCCTTTCTCTCTCTTACACCGGTTCAGCCATTCCTCAGTGGGCAGCTCAGCGGCACTCTCCATCCTCAGTAGCTGCACTTGCACTGCTCTTCTTTCTCATTCTCAAGCTTGTCTGAAAGACAATTTTCAGCTATGTGTGAAGCAAAAGCTGCAACAGCTTGTACAAATAAAATACAATTTTAAAATAATCAAACAAAATGCACTTCAGTAACTATTAACTCTTTTACATATAGATCATACTTTAATTTGTAAGTTGTTTCAAAGGCCAAAGATCACTCAGCTAATTTAAATAGGCAGCTGCTCTACTTTATTAAAATAACTATTGAAATGGTAAGCAGTTTAGAATTGCTAGTCATGTGACTGCCATTAATGATGGCTAGCATCACTCCCAAACAAAATCAAGTTGATGATTTATTTTAATATATTTCGGATGGCAGAGATCATGAATGACATCACCTCAATCCACTGCTGAGAGGAGATACTGAACAGATGAAGTGCTGTTCAGAGTCAGTGTGGCTCTGACTTAGGGGACAGAAGGATTAATGAGAAAATGAGAATCTGCCACATGGTGCTGCTGGGCTCCTCACTGTGGTTTCAATGCATGCAAAGCCCCAGGGCCCCACCTGGTACCCTAAATGTGCACTTATGTTTCATTACACCTTGGCCCTTCCTATGCACGCTGATTACAAGTATCAATCCCTCTCATTGTTACACACCTCCGCAGTCCCACAGCACTCAACTGTGAAAACTCCCAACTCCAGTCTCTTCCAACACAAGGCCCATGCTGCTAAAACTACAGAGAGTAAATTATTTGTCACTCGACAGGGTGCCAATTCGGTTTCATAAGGATGACATCACGCCCATTTTACCAATAACAAAGGCACTAACAAGAACTTGTAATCAACAAACCTCAGTCCTCTCCTAGCCCTGGCAGGTGCAACTCTTTTTATGCTAAAAATAAGCCAACATTAGCTTCAGCTCAGAACTATTTCTTTTCTCACAATGCTAAGCAGAAGTTGGCTTCCAGAAGGCAGTGCAGCTGCCGCTGCCAAGGCCGCTTCTGCAGATGCCTGCATTAATTGTATCAAGGACACACTGAACTAAGTGCTTATTCAGCACAATGGCTATTGGGGAGCAGCTGGAGGCACAAGACAAACTGTCTTGAAGGGAATGTCCCAGCCCAGTGTGTAAATTACAATGATGAAGTACAAAGAGCCTAAGTTTAAGGGTCTAATATAACTGCAGAGCAGGGCAAAAATTTAGTGTTATCAGTAGAGTCCAGATCCAATAAATAAGGAAGAGAGACTCTTGCAGATTTCACCATTGCTCTTACCGTTGTGGGTGATATTGAGACCCATTTCCACACAGCAGGAAGGGAGAAACTCATCACTAAAAATATCAGTGATGTTGACACTGCCCCTCTTGCATGCCCATATCAGAATATAATTATCCTCATGTACAGGTCGGTGTGCATGTGCACATTAGCACTAACTAAGTGGCAATGCCAGAACAGCCTTGTTTACTACACAAAAGCAACACTTGGCTGCAAATTGCATCTCTGGCTAGTCTTCTTCCTTGCTCACTCCAGCAGGCCCCCTATAAGCAGTACTTGTCTGTTCTTTGGGCACTTCTCCTTCTCTTATATTAGCAAATCTTGGTGAATTCATGGTGATTAAACACTATTCCAGGTGACAGGTAATTAATTACAGAGCTTGTGACCATAGTAGTTTAGATAGGGGTGGAAAAATCTGCCTGCAAGCACCCCCAGAGAAGGACAGAACATAATAGGAAACAACAGGCCAGGGTCAGATTAGGAAGTCATGTGCTTCTCTGACAGCCTTTGCCAGAGTCTCTGAACTCACATATACCTTCTCTAGAAAAGTTCCAGTGAGGATGGCCACACCCATACATTAGTTGGGAAATTGGCCTGAAACCATACAGTGGCTCCAATAACAAGATCTGTGTGACCCCTTCTTCCACAGGAGTCTCTACACAAAGCTACTCAGGTGAAAATTCAAGCCTCAGGAAATTACAATTGCTTCTTCTGAGGAATTAAGAAGTAGTTAACAATGAGAAAATTAACATGAATATCAGCCATCCACATAGTACAAGTACAATTTATTTTCACTTTAACTGAATGCTAAAGGGTGTAGTGCATTTAACACATAGGCGAGTTGCTAGGAACACTGAAAAGCATCCTCAGACAGGATTAACTGCACCTGTACTCCATCTGGAAACCAAGCCCTCACTGCCTCAGGCACCATTTCCATGTCTACATAGAACATGCCAGAAAAATTGTCATCACAGTAAACTGCTGTTACTGCCATATACAAGCCACGATATAATAGGCATTTCCATACAATACCAACTAACTTCATATATAGGCTAAGATGATGCATTAAGCTAGACGCAAGCCTTCCACCCAACTTTATCCTAATAGGCACAACTTGAATGACCTCACCCCAGTAACTCACCCTCATAGTCTAGAAAATATTATCTGTACAAACAGTTGAAGAATTAAAACATAAATTTTACAATGAAAGAAAACAAGTAACTGTATTAAACAGAAAGCAAATCAACTCTTGTGTCCAAGTGAGTCTTGATGATGTCTGTCCCTTGAAACAGTTCTTTGAGGGTACTTGGTATCTGACAGCTCTATTAGCCCTGGAGTCTTATCCAGCATGTTTATTTTTAATGGGTTTCCCTTACAAACAGCTGCCTAAGATTCTAGCTTTTTCATTCTTTCTTGGGCCTTTCGTAAATATTTGAAGCAACTACTCATTAACCATTGCACATCTATTCAGTCCTGCTGCATGGCCTGTGAACTGGAATTGGCTTTTCTTTTATTTTGCTATCTGCTGGCCATACTAGAAACCCCCTGCTGTTTGGGTTCAATCTGTCAAGGTCCAAATTATCCTCCAACTGAGAGCTAATCAAGGGCGTCTGACCTGGTTTGCAAATAAACTAGGAACAAAAGTGGGTTTATTTTTCTTTCTAGGGAGCCCTAGTTCTCACAAACTAAAGCAAAATACATGCACACCACGAATGCAATTGCTTAAAATTGGAAACAGGCACAACTGCCCACTGAAGATGGACTGGATTTACCAGGCGCTTCAGAGGTACCCGTTTTCAAGCTATAAATCCATTTTTTATAGAAATTGGTTTGCAAATACATTCCAAATTAAAAGTCACAGTTCATTTAACACAAGTCTGAAGCATGCAAAGAATGTAGATTTGAAGCACTCGGCTACCCCAGTGAAGACACTGGAGACTTTAAGTATCTCCATTGATGCCAAGCTTCAAGTTGCTGGGTACACATGGCAGAATTAAGCTTTCTGCACCATTAACATCATTACTGTATCCACCTTATATAGACTTCTACACTGTGAAATATGAAATAGTTTCCATTTTAAACTTTTCTGTTGCCTCTGCTGCTACTGTTACTGCCAGGTCTCACTAGGCATATTCTGGCCTGGCTCTCACTCCATCACCCAGACTGGCCCTGAACTATCAATACCCCTGCCTCTGCCTCCTGGCTGCTGAGGTTGTACCATTGGCATTATGAATAGTTTCATGAACTAGTGATTGTGCATAAATGTAATATTACTAATACATCTCAATACATTAAGGTCCCAGGAACAGAAGTCACATCTTGGGTCTAAGGCTCAGGGTCTTTTTTTGGGGGGGGGGGGGGATTCAAGACAGAGTTTCTCTGTGTAGCTTTGGAGCCTGTCCTGGAATTTGCACTGTAGACCAGGCTGGCCTCGAACTCACGGAGACCCGCCTGCCTCTGCCTCCTGAGTGCTGGGATTAAAGGCGAATGCCACCACCGTCCGGCTCAGGGGCCTTTTGTTTGCAACAGGTATCTAATCTTAGAAAACCACCTAAGACAACAAAGCTGAGGGCCAGGAACATTATCCCAGAACATGATGACTGAAACTTTGTGAATGAAGGGTTTCCCTTAAATTGCTATCACCTGACAAAATTCAGTTAGCTGCATTGCAGCAGCAATGAATTTGCAGCAGCCAGTACCAGAATATAGCATTTTCCCAAGAGATGACTCAAGACAAGGCAAAGTGTACTGGCTCATCAGTGAGGAAGCCTGCATTTTAAACTCCTCCTCAGATGGCAAGCAGGGAAAGCAAGAAGCAGCAGCCAGAGGTCACCAGGGAAATGGAAGGATGGAAAGAAAGGCCAGCAAGAGGTGAAAGTACAAAGGTTACCTGGTACCCAGTTCACAGACAACACAGAGAGCCATAAAGCAGCAGGGCATGCCACTTACAGTCAAAGCACACAGCATTCTTAAAAACTTCACCACAAATGCAAATGAAAAAAAACAATCAAGGAACAAAATCAGAGACATACAACGATTCCACCTGGCTTATGAAATGAGGCTTTGTTTATTTAGGATCAGCAGTTTTATGGTTTTTTTAAAGATTGATTTTATTATAGTGAATAATGTATACAAGTGTGGGTCTATGTTTGGTGTGTCTGTGTGAATACTGGTTCCTGAGGAGCTGAAGTTACAGGTGGTTGAAGTTCCTGACATATGTGGTGGGACTTGAACTCCAGTCTTTTGTAAGAGCAGCACACACTCGTAACAGCTGAGCTATCTCTCTAGTCCCAGATTTGTAGTTCTGATCTCTGGAATCCACGTTTAAGAAATTCAGCAGTACCATGGGTGAACATATGATATCAAGAATTAGCTGATCCCCATGTGAGAAAGAGCTGGTTTCACCCAAAAGATAGCCCACCAAAATTCTCTGTTTTTCTCTTCTTCTACAGTATCCTGGGTAACACAGCTACCATTCTGGAAGACCCTATGATTTAGTACTCTAATATTTCATTGAAAAAAAAACCACCTTGTTTTATAACTTTAAAGCAAATCTTAGTTAGAAACTAGTCATTGTTGGTTCTAATATTCTAGCAATCATAAGAGAAAGTTCAAAATATAAATAGCATGGTCTTCATATCCCAAATGTTGTACTTAAGAAGTATTCAACAAACATTTATTAAATAACCTAATAGTAGAAACAATTAAGAAAAGAATACACACTGACCTCAGCTAATGTGCCATTTAAAAAAAATTATGATCCTTTTGTATTTATTCAAAGTAAGCTATTTTAAAGGTCATCAATTTAAGTCAAGAAACATGCAATAAAGTGCAAAATATTAGGCAACCTGAGCAAAAGCACAGGTTTTCAAAATTTATACAGAGAGCTATTTTTCACATGACTAAAATATTTATGAATTTACAAAAAGCATACATTACTTGAAAATCCAGTTCCAAAAATATTGCTAGATACATTTAAATGTTGGGCTAATCATGTTAGAGAAGTTATTTTAAAATCTTTATTCAATTTATTCTCCACTTAACACCAAGCCAAGCTCCTCCCACCTCCCCCTCTTTTTTACATAAACTAATTACATAGTGAATTACATCTGAAAGTCAGTGCAATCATAACTAAAGGTCAGACCATCGAATATAAGTTATTTCGTATCTGAAAAATAAAGCCCAGATGTTACGACAGTGAACAAATATAGATATAAAAATGGAAATAGATTCACTTGGTGGAGTTTATGGCAACCTCAATTTTTTTTCAAGGCAAAATGATCTTTTCTTTTTAAATCATTTTCTTCAACAATTCCTATGTAAAAGATTGCCTTTGTTTCAAATATTCTCTATCTTGCTATTATTTGTTTATATAATATAGAGGGGTATATATTAATATGCACATGTGTCCAATCCATGTCTTCTCCCTGAAATTACCTTACATCTGGGAACAATCCATCTTTCCTTACCAATCAAGGGTACTAGGGTGGCTATTCCTTACAACTTAAGGATCCAGACATGTACAAGGTTCCTTTCGAGAACGTTCCCCACTTCTGGTTGCTCAGGCTTCTTATCTTATGAGAATCATCACAGCATGCAGCATGCACTCATTCAAAACATTCACTGAACATCAATTGCAACTTGGGGCTAAGTGAGCCCCAGGTAGCCCTCACTGTCAAGGTGGTCAATTGGAAGACATAAGTAGACACTCTCCATCTAGTCAGCCCTGTCAGCACAGACAAAGAAAGAACTTGTATGGCTGGGGACAGACTGTGTTGCTAAATGACATGATGATGAGATGATGGCTGAAGAACAGCCCTCAGACCAAGATAGGAAGGGCCATGCAAATCACGTCATTCCCTAGGACCTTTTAAACTCACAGTGGGCAGAAAGACACCTAGGACACCTTCTATAAGGATCAAGGAGGAGTTTAAAAATGCAGACTCTCAGACCCTACCCACACCAACCAGTATGTCCCATGTCAGCAAAATCCCTATGTGATCTGCATATACTGTACAACAAGGAAAATACACCTAAAGTCTGGTGTTTCTTCTTAAAGGTAATCCAGGCATGGACATGTGAAATCATGCATGAGTATGTACATACATACATATTAAAAACAAGTTTAAA
The DNA here is from genome assembly GCF_049852395.1 of Peromyscus maniculatus bairdii. Taxonomy (NCBI): domain Eukaryota; kingdom Metazoa; phylum Chordata; class Mammalia; order Rodentia; family Cricetidae; genus Peromyscus; species Peromyscus maniculatus. Next base: position 110,983,513 of record NC_134856.1, read on the forward strand.
GAACACAAAGTAATTCTCAGGCAGTGGCTTGTTTTCTCAGGTCCTTCCTTCTGGTTCATTTCTTTAAGTTCAGTCAGATAAACCAAAGTATGTTTTCCACTATGTAAGAATGTAGTAAGATTAGGATTATGAGTATAAGAATTGCTGTCCTATCCCCAGGAACCGTGAAGTGTGGAAAAAGCCCAGACTCACAGAACCAGCGACTCTGAGCTGCCAGTGTAAGCCACTGTGCCTACTGATAACAGTGGGATTGGATTACTGGACAGTACATTGTCATTTTGATCAAAAACAGGATAGTTGCTGCTCTGCTTCCACACTGTCTGGTTCAGTGATCTTAAGGAAGCCATTTACTCCTGTCCCTTGCTCTCAGTTTTCCCATCTGGAAACTAGAAGTGAAGCATACTTTGCAGGCAAGCACTGTGGAAGCTGGCAGTGCAGAGCTGTGCTGGGAGATTTGGAAGACGATGACTACATGGTTCCTTCTTGTTATTGGTGATGAAAAGGAGGGTGACAAAGAGGAAGGCCTGGACGACAAGACACTGCCAAGGAAGGAAGCTGCATTCTTTACAACCTTTATCCTCTGTTACTTCACTGTCTGCTCTACAGTCCATAGTTTTTCTTTTTATCCTTTTCTTTACTCACTGTCCTTTTTCTGTTAAGTTGGTGAGAATATCTGTTTAATTCATCATCGGATTCTAAGAATTTGGCATGGCAGATGCGATATATTAGGCCCATAAAATATTTGCTGGGGAAATAGATGATTAAAATGATAATTTATAAATTAATAGGCTCCATTGGCACTTCTCTTAATGTAGTGAGCTGCTTTCTTTTCAGAGCAGTTGGTTTCAGAAAAGAGAACAGGATCCTCCATCCTCCAAAAGTATGAACAAAGAACCATTGTGCAAGGGAGTAATATTTAAGTCTTAATGTTTTTGTCGAGATTGTAATTACAACATTTCTCCCTTCTCTTTCCTCCTTCCCAAACCTCCTATACACCCCTTCCTGCTCTCTTTCAAAATCATGGCCTCATTTTCATTAATTATTGTTGCATGCATATACATATGACACGGTTCCCATAAGTATCTCCAGCTGATTTGAACTTGCCATCCTCTGATTCATCCTCCTGAGTTCTGGGACCACAGGTGAGGACCACATAACATGGCATTTTACCAGATAGACAGCCATGAAAAGCCACTGAGAAACCTTTCAAAGCAAAGAAGTGAAGGCTGAGGAGAGAGGAGCCAGGAAAGTGCCCACAGCAAAAGCATAATGAGCTGCGTTTGGATCCCGAGCACAGCAGTAATATAAAACCCATGCATGGTGGTGTGAGTCTAACCCAAGACCATGGTGGTGAGGATGAGAAGACCCTTGGAGCTCCCTGTCCAGACAGCCTAGACAAATCAGTGAGCTGCAGGTTCAATGGAAGATCTCATCCCAAACAATAAGTGGAAGGCAACCTTTGGACTCTATACACATGTATATACATGCACACACGTGCATGCACATGTGTACACACACACACACACACACACACACACACACACACACACACACACCAACAAAGAAAAAAGAAGAGAAGTGTTAGGTTAAGTAAGGTGAGAAGAGGGAGGAACCAGGGAGTGAATCTCTGCTTTGTGTTTGTAGTTGAAGATGTGATTTCTCAGCTTCCTGCTCCTGTTGTCATGATGGGCTCTCAGCCCTTTGGAACCAGAAGGCAGAAGAAACTCTTCTTTCTATAAGTTACCTTAGTCATGATGTCTTTTTACAGTAACAGAAAAGCAATTAATACAAGTCTAATTAGTTCATTAACACTGATCAAGGGATTATTTCCATAATATAAGGCATGTTTGTTTTATAAAACATGTTTAAAGAAGTTAAAGGTTTCTTGATTCTGCTAATTATAAGAAATTTTGCTTTCAAACAATTAACTAATCCTCATTAAAATACATGATACTCAAGGAAGGGAATTTTGGTTAAATTAAAAACGAGGACCAAAAAAGATCTAGGCATTGATTCCCAAACTCATGGAGTTTAAAAATATACACTTCCTAGCACATAGCTGCCTTAGTCTATTCAGACAGCTGTTACAAGGTATCTTGGAGTAAGTAACTTAAAAACAGCATATATTTCTTACTCACAGGTCCAGAGGCAGGAGGTTATAAACAAGGGCCAGCAATTTCAGCACTCGACGAAGGAAGATTCATGCTCTGCTTCAAGGATGTGGCCTTTGGCTGTATTCTCACACATGGAAGGCTACATGCAGTAAGTATCCTCAGAGTGAAAAAAGTAGCCGACGCCAGGTCTCACTTAGAATAGCATCACAACTGTCTGCTCATGGGCTAGTTACCTCCCAATAAAACCTCCTAATAATATCACAGAGGGAGTTAAAAGGAACATAGGAATTCTAGAAGTGTACAACCATTTAGACCATAGCAAGTACCTGGTGAACTATAAGAATCTTTTGGAGTAGATTTGTGACATAAAGTTTCCATAGTTTATGGCTAAAAGTTTCCATAAAGAATGGATAACCAGTACTATGATGTAAACATCATCTGCATCCACCAAAAAATTCAAATTAAAGCTTGCATATCACTAAAAGATAGGGTCTTTAGGAGCAGGGAAGGCCTTAGGGGCTCCTTTCCCTTCCCTTCAATCACTAACTCCAGAACACAAAGCAACAAGGTGCCACTGGAAACAGAGACAGGGCTCTACCAGACTGTCAGCAAATCCTGGACTGCCAGTTTTAAGAACTATAAGTAAATAACTTTCTGTTCTTTGTAAACTACCAGGTTTGTATTGTTTGTTTTGTTTAGGAGACAGAATCTTACTATAGAGCCCTGTTAGGCTTTGAACTCACTGTGAAGACCAGGCTGGCCTCTAACTCACAGAGGCTGCTTGCCTCTAGCTGTGGAGTGCTGGGATTACTGGTATGCTCCACTACACCCTGCAATTTGGTTTGTTTTAGTGAAGGTGTCCTACTATGTTATCCAGGCTGGTCTTGAACTCCAGAATTCAAGTAATTCTCCCACCTTAGCCCCCTGCAGAGATGGGAATCCAGATATCTACCACATGTGCAGGAATCAGTGGTGTTTCATTGTAGCAGCACAAATGTATGATGAATACAGCAGGCCTAACATGGGAATAACAGAGCTGATATACACCCATTCCATGAGAAAATTCAGGTCTGATTTTTCTTACTGCATATAAATAGTACATTTCTTCACTATTTCCCTGGGTGTCTTGATCAAATGGTGGCATTAGTTAATCAGGATACTTCTCCACACAAAGCTATTGGACTTTGTCTCCATCATCACCTTCATCTCAGTTATGTGTAGTGATTCATTCAAGGAAACTGCACAATGTCAGGTTTACCACAAAGCTACTGGATTATGAATTTGGCCAGACATTTGCATGTCAACCAATAGAGTCCAAATTTATTCTGAGTTTAAAACTCACATCTATAGTTACTACCTCACCAATATTCACTTTCCTTAACTAGAAATTCAACCTACTAATAAGGTCATCCTTTGGATGGTGCTATATGAACTGCCAGAGGAGAGGAGAAAAGTTGTCTTCAATCTCAAACCAGCAAAATAAAAACACCTGGCCTGGCCAGACATGCCCCTGGTACAGTTGTGGCACAAATGTCATGCCAATTTTTCTGCTTGGAATAAGACCTGTTCCACAAGATGGAGCTCATACTTGGCACTGTGATGGGAGCCAAGAACCTGACATGTCAGATAGCCTAGGAAAGTTCCTACTTCTACGACTCTGCTAAAGGAAGGCAGTATTAAATGACTCCTAGGGGCTATTACTACACCTACAGATCAGTGCATCTCTCAGCCCTCATCAGAGAAGTTACTTCTTGCAGTAAAATTCAAAGACCCACAAGTGGTGAAGATGATCAGAAGAAGAAGTTACAGAGTGCTCATCCCTAACTGGGGCACCTATCTATATCAAGCTTCCTCCTCCCAAGGCTCAGGTGTCGTTTCAGAGATGGGATGGAAAGATTGCAAGAGCTAAAGGCAGTAGAAAATTACAATGAGTGTTTTCCAGATACAGAAGGGAAGCTCCACATGGGAACTCTCAGTGCTTGTGACAGCATGCACTAGACTGTGCTTTGACAAGCCACACAAAAAGCCCACTGCTATCTATGGAGCTATTGGCAATTTATAGCTTCTGTGAGAAGGAGAATCAGTGTTCTTTAAGGGTACAGCCCTGGTAGGTCAAATACATTTTAGCATATAGTCCCATAGTCAAAAACATATGGACCACACAAACTGTACCTACTAGTTCTTGTTTAATTGTTGTTTAAGGGCACAAAGTTGGGTGGATAGGAAAGGAGGATTGGGTCTGGGAGAAGTTGAGGTAGGTGGTAAATATGGTCAAAATACATTGTATGACATTCTCAAACAATTAATGTATTTTTTAAAAGAATTAACTATAAAGATGTAGAGCAGTGGTAGAGCCTAGAGTTATCAGGGCTATGAACTGAATTCTACTAACACACACACACACACACACACACACACACACACACACACACAATGTGTAGTCATGTAATTACTCATTCCTTATCACTAAATTCATTTATTCATCAACTTCCTCTTATTCAACTATATTGTCACTGCTGGATTTTCTAAGCCTCTGGCTTCACCCTCCTCTTGCTAATGCTATCAGAAATGATACATTAAAGGGCATGCGTTTCCATGTCAGCAACCTAAATCCAACTTTTTCTCCTATCACAAGCAGTAAGAAATGTGTTAGAACTGACCAAGAGATATAAAGAGCATATGGAGGGCAACAAATAACAAGAAATACAGGAATTTATAACCTCTGCAGACAGCCAAGGTCCCACTAACAAACATTGTTTTTCATGCAGAAAATTGTGCTCACCATACGTGACATTGTGTAAGGGTGTTTACGGCAATTTAATATCCACGGGAGCAGGAGAAGAAATTTAATAAGTTTTCAAATGAAATGAACTGACAGGCAGTATGAGAAACTGCAGACTCTGCAGAAGGAGCATGAGCTGTTGGCATCACAGAGTAGTGGTTCTTCCCAGAAAACATCCCACGAAGGTCAGGTTCAGAAACCACCAGGTAACAGTATCGCTTTCACATCTTTCCCAGGCAGTTAAAATTCCCCTAAACAACCTTCCAATCTAACTTAAGGCTTTCAAAGTTCACAAGTATCCCAGAAACAGAGCAGCCTCAATTCCAACTCTGAAAACAAACCCTTGGGGAACTTGTGTCCCACTGTCACCCAGAATAATTTGCAGAATGCTGTTAAAATTGTGTAAAACCAAAGCAAATGCATATTTATGTACATTAATGTGGAGTTAAGTGCTCATACCCGATTCATAAAACAGTAGATACCTGTGAACTGTCAGGAAATGAGTCTCCACAGTTATTTCTCAGCTGTAAATCTAGGAAAGTATGAAAGCCATCACCACTAAACATCTGTGTCATACAATCAAGTCTGTGTTCAATTAACTGCACTAAATGAACACCTGAAGCCAAGTGGCATTTCTTGTTCATTTCTGAAATGGGTTTTCCATGCCACATTTTCCTTACATGCCCCAAGCTGCACATGGAATTACATGAGGCATGAGCATTTCTATGTCAGCCACTCACCCAACATTTACTAAGCTCTGGCCAAACCCATACATACTACCACATATGCTTGAACCTAATGTCTTCTACAAAAGTCACCCGGGACCAATCATAGCATATCTGGAAATCATAGCTTTTCTAAGACTGGAGCCTACTAGCATAAATACAAATGGCTTACAGCAAATTCGCAGGAAATATGTGTTGAGTGAACAGAGCAGTAGCCATATAGTTCCAATAGTCACTTTAACTCAGGACCACAGTGAAGTTTCTTTCTCATAGGCCTCTAGCATAACATAACCTCCAAGAGCCCAACTGGTATCTTGGGTCTTAAGAGTCATCAGCGATGATCATGGCTGATCACCCAGGGCCAGCAGTCAGCGAGGTTCTACACAGAGACGATTGTTGAGTAGGCTGACTAGACGAGAATGGCAGTGTTAGGGAAGCTGGAGAGAGACATAAGAACTGCCAATTTGCTGATGGCAGTCTAGACATTCAGGTATGTTTTCAAACTGCAAAGGTGCTTGTTTCAATTTTTGTTTTTAAAAAAAGGTCAATGACCTCGTATCCTAAGACTTGCTTCATGGTTCTGTATACTTCAATTTTCATTATTTCAAAACTAGGTATGGTGATGCATGTTCATAATGCCAGCATTTGGAAGGCAGAGGCAGGAGGATCAGGGTGCAAGGTCATTCTGGGCTACATAACAAGTTGTAGGCCTGCTAGGGCTAGGTGAGACCTAGTCTCATTACTCCCACTAGCTACCCTCCTTCATAAACAAAAAGAATGCCTTGAAACACAGTCCATGTGGTTGTCATCTTTTTTAACCACTACACTTTGCAAAGTCAGTACTCAATAACTGTCAGCTGTGTCTTCATTCCTATCTGGATAATGATAAACGAGCCTGCAAAGTCTTCCAATCCTACACACATGTAAGTGTCTCACAGTACACTCTATATTGGCCTTCATGTGCTCATGAAATAACAGAACTTTCTTTTTCCTGATTTTTCTAGACAGAACAAGATTCCCAGGTTAGTTAAATTATCTTTCCTATTTCAAAGAAAGCTGCCTTATATTCATTTTCATAGTTCATTACATATAATCATTTAATGTGTGGTACTTAAATCCCTTCTAGAGTTGACAATGTACAGCAAATGAATGTAATCTATAGGAGACATTTGCTTGATTATTGTATTTGAATATTGCACAAATGAAAAGATAAGGGAATTAGACATTTAACTGCCATATAAATTAATAGCATGGCATTAATGGTCCCGTTTTTGTATTGGAGCAAAATCATTATAGAGTAATCATCACTAGAGGTGATAGTCAAACGGGAGCTTTATGCAAGCTCCACTACTGAGCAATTTGGATAATACAACAGAAAATCCAATATTGCTCCCAGCATCAGCTACTCAACATAGCAGGAAGCAATGTCTTCTCTTTGCTTTTCACAATTAATCTTCGCCATAACAGGCAGTGCTCTTTGCCAGCCTTGGGCTCTGAATTTGATTTTTAAAATTTCAACAGTAATACTGAAATCACAAGGCATCAAGAAATTGTCTTCCTGTTCTGAATGCTTCATCATAATTTACATTACGTCTGTAACTGGTTAATGCCACTTACCTTGCAAGGGCTTTTCAGATTTATGAAGGCAGAAAAAAGGAGTGGGGGGGAGCAACACACAAATGAGATCTAGAAAAGCACACGGTAACTGTAAAAACAGCCCATCCATCATCCCCACGTTTTGATTCAGAGACAAGAATGGAAGGTGCTGTTTCCACACCACTCACCCTGCACACACACAAAGGTTTGCTCCATCGAGAACACAACTGAAACTGATTGATTAGCTGCTAGGGAAAAAATCAATACAAATATCCTAGAAAACACCAGCCTGTGAATTCAATCTGGCCCCAACAAAGTCCTGGTCACCGCTTGACATGTTTTTCTAGATATCTAAAAAATGCAGCTACACGGAACCCAGCAATCTCAGCCCAGGGACCACAGCTAATCCCTATGATTTTATTAAAGAGAAAAAAATCCTGACTCAGCAGAGAGGAGACAGGAAGGACAATTTCCCAACACACAAATGTAGATCTGTCTCAAAACTGAAAATCACTCAGAAAGTAAAAAGAGTCAATGAAAACTGCCTAGAGGACTAAGGTGAGTGAGAAAAAGGAAAGCAGCCAGGAAAACAACTAAATGTACATGCTTTATGAACAAGAGAAGTGAAGATTTCTAGTTAGGAGAGACAATCTTGACTTCAATGCTGCCCATTCAAACGTTAATACACACGCTTCTGGCAGGTGAATGAAGGAGCAGCACATTCAACACCCAAGGAGGCCATTTTATCCAGAATGATTTCCTAACTAGTTTCCTTTCTTTTCTGAGTGCTGCTTGGCCTTTACTTTGCACATTCACTATAAAGATAGATTAATTTTTTTATAAACATAAAACATTTCATGAATACACTACTAAGGAAGAAATTACATACTTATTGTATGTTCCATTACATGACAGGAAACCTGGCTTCTAATCCTAGTCTACACAAGTTCAGTTTTTGTTTATTTGTTTTTAAAATCATTTATATTACTGGCACACAGAAGTCACTAAATAAAAGTAGGAAAGGAAAGACAGAAAACGCCACCGAAACAGGGTGTGATGACTTAGATCTGTAATGCTAGCACTCTGCAGGCAGAAGGAAGAAGATTGCTACAGGTAGGTCCACATAACAAGTTCAATGACCCAAACTGCAAGACCTGGTCTCAAAAGAACCAGAAAAGGGAGCTGAAAAAAGGGATGGAAAGGGGAAAGGAGAGGGGAGCGGGGAGGAGAGAGAGGACCATTTTAAGGACATGAAATTTATCTGTACTGATAAAGGAATTTACTGGTAGCATACTTACACTTCATCTTTGAGTAATTCCTCACAGACCCATGTTTGTTATTCATAATGGAGTAAGCCTTCTAAATCATGGTAGAATGGTTGTAGCTCAAAGGCACACAAGTTATTCAAGGATAAACAAAAGTCATAGAAATAAGAAAAATGTGACATTTCTTCAACTATGTTGCCTGTAAAATTATCTTTTATGATTTAAAAATGCAGACTTTAGAATCCTTGAGACCCTTAAAAAAAAAAAAAAAGACCTTTACAGAAACAAAGATAATGCTACCTAATCAATGTGTTTACAGTATGAGCTTGCAAGCTGATATTTCCTAGGATGGGACAAAAATTTACATTTTTCAAAATTAGAAAATAAAAAGTGATTGTCATATTGCATAGCTCATCTATAGAGAATTTACTCCTAAAACATATTTTAAAGCAAAAATAAAGCCTGTGATTGGGTGACAGTCATTTACATCTGTTATAGATGTTACAATGTTTTACCCAAATTAGGATATCTACTTCATTCCCTTTCACACAGCCAACAACTACATCTGTCTAAAAATCTCACAACAGATAATGCTAAAATGGCAGTGAGGAGAAACTCCAGCTAAGAGAGCCTTTTCAGATCACCTGGTCAGAGCAGTGTTACAAGCCCAAACTGCCTACAGCAGCCCTCCTGCGCACAGTGGTTCCCTAGTAAAGGTATGAATGACCTCAATGCTACAGCAATAAGGCCATATGCCAGTCAATTGAGTCAGCAATCTAAGACCCAGGGTCTCAGTTTCAACTCTAGGGTATACATAACAAGACAACAAGTTTCAAGCCTACATTGTTAACATCCAGTTCAGAATGGAAATAATACACAAATAACTAATGACAATAATGACAGGATCTTCCAGAACGTTCTCCATAAGCAACCACCAACTGTTGCTAATCTGGGATAAGTTGAGTCATTCATTGTCACTAGCCCAGCTCTGCACAGCTGACACTACCAACTAACCACAGAAGAAACTGCCTCGTGCTGCTGCTCAGAAGAGAAATCAGACTGCTGAGCTGGAAGCAATTACAAAAGTTCCCTAACCAATTTATAAAATCCATGTTTCCTTTCTCTTAAATTATATATGAGACATGAGTGGGCTCATAAAAAGTCATGATGCAATCCCATCAAAAGTAAGGAGAAATTATGAAAGAATGAAGATAATTCTTCACTTCCTAAACAATCATTTTGTAGTTTTATATTTTTTGTTTTTTTCAAGTGAAATGAGATAGGTTTTTAAAAGTCTATGGAATTTTATAATGTTGAGGAACTGTAACTTCTAATTAACAATGGTTTGTTGCAGAATATTTAAGTATGCAAGATGAGTTGCATTTATTTAATTATGTAAAAATGGGTTGCATTTGTTTATGTTGTGGATTATTTGATTAACTATGTAGAGATATGTTGCATTTTTTAATTATGTAAAGATGTGTTGCTGTTTTACTTTGCCTGCCTAAGCCACCTGATTGGTCTAATAAAAAGCTGAACAGCCAATAGCAAGAGAGGAAGTATAGTCAGAACTTCCAGGCAGGAAGAGTAAGTAGCAGGAGGAATTTAGAGCCCAGGGAAAGAAACAGGGAGACATCTGGGGCCAGACAGCCAGGTACAGAGGCAGCAGAAAAGTAGGATATACAGAATGAAAGAAAGGGAAAAGGCCCCAAGGCAAAATGTAGGTGAATAGAAACTGGTTCAATTAAGTTAAAAGAACTAGTGGAACAAGCCTAAGCTAAGGCTGAGCATTCATAATTAATAATAAATCTCCGTGTCTTTATTTAGGGGCTGGTTGGCGGCCCAAAGAAAATTCCAACTACAGTGGTTCATATATAGAGCAGACACACTTAATATCTCCATTATCAGAGAGACACATGGAAAGGCGAGTACCAGTCAAAAGTGTCAGCCAAGATGACCAGGTGCATAGAGAAGGTTTCTATCCAAACTTGTGCCCCTTCTTAAAATACTTCCAGGAATCTTACTGCAGAAAAGACAATCTCCCAGGTTTTCCCAGAACACACACACAAAAAACTAACACTAAAAACAGAATGTTACCAAAAACCAATAAGCTCTCTTTGTTTCTCAACAGCACCTGATGAATGTAAACATGGAAAAGAAGTAAGTTAAAAATAAATGGTTAAAAACTTGGTTTTTATGACAATAAATGAGCCAAGGGTATGTTTTTCTCTATTACATGAAACATTCCAAATTCATGTTGATAAAAGTTTTAAATAGACTGAATACAGAAATGTGTTTGGAATGCAAGTACTGTGACATTCAGGGTTTGAGCACGGAACGCAGTTTTCCAGGTTACTTGCTAATAGGAAAAGAACATTGCCAGTAACCATTAAGCCACAAGAGGAGGAGACAATAGACTACCCACATGTTGGATGTAAAAACACACCACTGTTATATAGACAGACTAAAAACAAAGACAAAAGAGGAAGTTCATGGATTAGGCAGTTATGTGTCAAAACAACTGTGACTCATGCTAAAGATAAGCCCTGCTATTTGCTGAGGGCAGGAGGCAGTGATTCAGAGGGCAGTACAACACAGGCTGCCTGTTCCTCTCACAACTCTCCCTAGTACACTACTCCCTGGACCCACAGCTATGGATTTCATTCAACCCACAAAAATCCTTAAAAATTTCAGAGCTGTGTGGATGACTGACTGACTGATTAAGTTCTCTCTTCCACTCATTCATCCCTTATTTTCCCTTTTCCGTAGCTAGAGATGGGTGATGCTGCAATGTGTTGCTTACCTGAGAGTGCTTAAACACAAAAGTCATACAGGACCACAATTAAAATAAACACAGCTTGAACGATTAACCGGGTACTATCCTCTGCTAGCTGAGCAGACACATTTAAGCTTCAGACAGCTAAAGAAACTGGAACCTTTCTAAAAGGAAGTATTGGTTAGAAGATGAATGTGACTTTTTTTTTTTTAATTTCTTTTTATGGTGTTTGTCCTGCATATATGTCTGTGTGAGGGTGTTGGATCCTCTGGAACTGGAATTAAAAACGGTCATGAGCTACCATGTGGGTGCTGGGAATTGAATTCAGGTCCTCTGGAAGAGCAGCCAGTGCTCTCAACCACTGAGCCATCTCTTCAGCTGAATATGATTTGTTAAGGAGACTGACTTCATAGAAATTCTAGAAACTCTTACCTTGAAAGGATTGCTTGGCTCTCTCTACAAGTTCATCAATGGGGTAGCTGGCCAGGTTTCCTCTGGCGTGCTTCGTTTTGCAGTAGGTACAAGCATTGAGACACCTGTTCAAAGGGAGACAATAAACAAGGCTCAAAACCTTAAAGACTGGGCATACACAGACTGACAGGCAAACAAACAGTGCAGTGACATTTTAGTAACATTTGCTTAATTTATAGGAGATACAAAAATAATTATCTACATGACTCATATTTAACTTCCATGAGGAGCAGAGTTAATAATCCTTGTGACTTTTAACTGTGAGAGAATGATCACAAAAAGCCACAGATTATCCTAAACATACAAAATCTACAAGGAGCAAAGTTTATAAACACTTTTAATGATTAAACACACGTTTCTATGAGAATCCAAGTTTATAAACTCCATGATTAATCAAAGGAAATTCAACACACAGCACTTTTTTTTTTTTTTGTAAACTACCAGTATTTTTTTTTTTTTGGCCATCAAATAACTAGAAAATTTTTAGTATTACTTGTATGTAGCTTTTTAGGAATATTAGATTATTCATTGAACTTTTAACTAATGATTTAAAAATCAATGAATAGGCAACAGCATTTTTAGAAAACTCAAGGCTTTCAGAAAATTTCAGATTATTTTTCACTTTTAAGAGGAAAATATGAAGATGCTCCTGTGCATTCTGGGAGTTCCATTAGCCAGAGAAAGAAAACAAAGAGGATGACAACAGTAGTGGTAGGAAATGTAAACTGAGTCATGTCCCAGGAGTTTCAGCCACGGGTAAAAAGTTACTTGTCCACACTAGAATATTGATTCTGTTAAGTTTTTTTTTTTTTTTTGGTTTTTCGAGACAGGGTTTCTCTGTGTAGCTTTGCGCCTTTCCTGGAGCTCACTTGGTAGCCCAGGCTGGCCTCGAACTCACAGAGATCCACCTGGCTCTGCCTCCCGAGTGCTGGGATTAAAGGCGTGCGCCACCAACGCCCGGCTGATTCTGTTAGTTTTGAAATACAATTTAAATAAAGGAATTACCAAATAAAAGACACAATTTTTAATACACAAAAAGGTGAAGTCTAAAAACACTGAACAAAACAGAAGTTGTCTAACCTCAGTGGTTCAGTATCCACTATAAAGAACAAGGATCTCAAAAGACCACTATTACACAAATGCTTTAAATTTCCACATTGCAAAAAACAGAATTTGATAAATGAATGTTACCAGCATTTTACTGGTATGTAACTGTGAGATAGATATGAATCACTCTCCTTAGTAGTCAAACCAACAATGCTTAATGTCTGACAGTTTTACATATAACTCTAGGGAACAGTAACAAGTAACCTTGGAAATATGTTTTACTATTTAAACAACCACTATCATTAACTTTCAACACTGTTTCTCCCAAGCAACTTATATTTAATTTAAAAAATTGAGTGCCTTCTATAATTTTGGAATGATGCTTGGCTGTGCTGTCCACAGAGGATAACCCTTCTGTTTCCTCCTGACAAAGGAGAGATCTGTTAGATTAGGCACACTGGATCTCCTTTAGCCTTGTCTACGCAGTGAGGGGTTGGGGAGTGGGGAGTGCAGAGCATATTATCAACAATGTCCACCACACAGAACGGGAATCTACCTCAAAAAGTCAGACATGTGAGTAGCTCAAAGTCATAGAACAGCTTGGGTTCAAGTCCAGGCCTGCCAGACATCAACTCTGTGGTTCTTCCCTATGAACATGCCCCTGGAATAAATGTGCATCAAACATACTTGGGGTGGGGTGGCAGAGACTATGTTTAGCAGAAATGAGGCTCTGGGTTCCATTTCCAGCATTCCAGTATCAAAAACAAAAAAACAAACACCCCAAAACAAGAACAGAAATCATCCTCGCTACATACAAAGAAAGAAAGAAGGTCCTCATCCAGCAGGAGCTAGGGTAACACAGCATAACTTGGGAGCACTTACTCTCCTACATAGAAGCATTTCTTTAAACTATGTACTTCTCTGCTGTAGTTCTGAGGGCTCTGAAGTCAGGCTTCCTGTCCGGACTGGCCCAGGCTTGTACTTTGCATTCCTGCTATCGTCTGTTTTCTGTTTCTCATCTTCTTGCTGAGTCTACTGGCAAAATGTGTCACCTCATATGACTTGTTCTGTTTCGAATTCTGGAACTCTATTCCCAGTGCTGTGCTGGGTACACTGGAGGCCAGTGTGCTCTCTTCCTTTTCCTCAAGTGTTCCCAGGGCTCTGGGATTCCCCTGTGACTGTCATTCACTGAAATCAACACTGTTCAGGCAAGCTGCCACTTCAAGTTCTAACACTACTTCAGGGACCCTGCTCTCCTCTTCTTTGTCCGTCCACATGAAAGGCACTGAAAAGCCCATGGACAATCTTGAGAAAAGCCACTAAGACTTCTGATTAGGGTTGCTTCTTACGGGATACCTCTTCAGAGAACATGGTCAGGAAGGGAAAATGGAAAGAAGGAAAGGAAAGTACTGTTTGAAATAAAACACGGGTGAACTGATACAGGTAAACCACGTAGAAAAGTTTTTACTGCTGGTGAATTTGAAGTACCAGTCAAACTCTGTAGAAAAGATGTACTGAGGGTGGCTTAGCTTAAAACCAGGAGTGGAAACCAAATGGCATTTTCCTACTGTCTCACTGAATAATGGTAGAAGCACAGCCTCTCCATGAAAAACTGCTTATGAAAATGTGGAAATAAGTGATATCCTAAAACATTTCTAATACTCAGAAAAGCCAGGGAATAGAAATACTCCATTAGGAGTTCAAAATACTCTTCACTCAACTGCTCTTCCCCAAGGTGTTGATGAGACTTCTGAGATTCTTAATTTTCATTGAATAAGATAGATGCATTCTCAGCCACTGATCTAAAAAAAGCTTACTATTGATAGTAACCTTAAACTTACCAATTCTAAAGTGCACATTTCTGTATGTAAGGTGCATACTTCTGTAAGCATGCCACAACAGGACCAACTCAGGCAGTAAGTCTTATGTCTAACTAATAGGAAGGGTCTGTTATGGGGGGGGGGGGGAGAGAGACACAGTGCCAAAGCAGAAAAGAATGAGCTTTTTGATGTTTCAAAACAACTTTTTTTGCAGTCACCAGGAACTGTGTTAACCAAGCATTTCAACACTTCAAACCTCCTTTAAAATAAGGGAATTCTTAATAGACAGTTTCAATTGTCCTTAAGCAATTAAACAATTGTCCAAGAGTAAGAACTCTGAGCCAGTTTTTCAACTGTCAGAACACAAAAGCTCTTTGAAGGCTCACCGCTAAAAGCCAAAACCAAACTGAGGTGGCCACTGAACTGCAAGGATGCAGGAAGCCCTCCACAGACCCTGGCTGTGGTGACAGAAGAGAAAGCCCAATACACCTACACATCTTGTGAATTGGCCGTGGGCCAAAAAACACTAACAGGCTCCAGAGCAGGGAGAGATTAGATTGAACTCAGCAGCGTAACCCCAAAGCCTGAAAGAACATATGCAGTAGAATATTTTTAGACCATATAACCTAAACAAATGGGATAACAATGAAGGTTCAAAAATCATGATATCCCAAAAGACTGGAACACAGGATATGTACTGACTCAATACCTGACCATATGAAGCAAATGAAAGCAAACCTTTACAGCACAGTCTTTTCAAAAATCTTGGATACTATAAGTTCTGAAATAATTTAGAAGCCATAGCCACACTCTAAAACATAGCCCATATTATTTGTTTTTAATGAAGAGGGGGCAGAGTGAGAAACCTAATAGGACTTAAGCTCCTGCTTCTCCTTGATTCTTGGGAGAGAATAAATTTGAATATGCAAAACCTATTTGAGAATAAAGCATTATGACTGAAGTATTAGTTACTGAAACAGGGCATTGCAGTCTCTCCATATACTTTAATCCTAACTTATTTTTAATCAGTTGGTAGAATATAAAAATTTTTTAGAAGCTTCAAGTGTGACAAAATAATAAGCTCTTAGAGAGCACTACGACTTGGAAAAGCCACACTGTTATCTAGCTGTGTTCTTCTGTACTGAGGTATCATCATGCAAAAGGAAAAGAAAAATTCAAAAAACAAAATGTTCACAGGATACAGGTTGAGACAGACCTGGCTGTTAAACAGCACCTACTGTGCCTCCTCATCAGGATTTTAAAAGATTTTTCCAAAGAAAAGGACCAAGTGTTTGAACTATCAAGCAAATACAGGAGATGCTAGCAGCAGGCTGATGAGGTCTTCAGGTAATAAAAAGATGCCCGTTTGCCGGAGCACCAGAAACAGAGCAGAAGTGAGGCTCCAGAATCAGGAAGGCTTCAGCTTTCTGAGAGCAGGACTCTCCCACCAGATACTGCCTTCCACCCTTGTCACTCTCTAAAGCCAATGCTTCCGGGATAACTCAGCATCATCTTCCATTGTGCCCTTTCTGGACCTCCTTCTCCTAGGTGTTAAAAATCACATTATACAGATTGCACCTCCATTTCCTTTACTCCATCCCTATTAGCTCCATTCTTTACTTCAAGAGGCTGAATTAATGGATTTTCATTCCCATGGATTTCATCTCCATTCCTTTTACCTGAAAGGATTATTCCTATGGCCAGTACCCATCGATTTCCATAAAATTCAAGACCTTTAAAATAATTTTGGCAGGAATGGCAGCTAATAACAGCAAAGAAGATTGCTGCATGCTTGCCAGACATTAAGTTAGGCATTTTACATAATAAAGATGCAAGAGGCATTATCTGCATCTTTCATAAAGCAAACTAAAGCTCAAAAGGATTATAAATTGTACCCAAAGCTACACAGAACCAAGTCAGACTCAATTCCTTCCTCCCTCCTTTCTTTCTGTGATGCTGGAGACCACACCCAGGACTTCAAATACCTTAAGCTTGTGCTATTATAACCCCAGCCTTGGACCCAGTCCATCTTATCAGAAATTCCCACAGCACAAACTGTATTCTGTACTGCTCTAATGACCCCAAAACTATGTGAGACTACAGACTGATTGCATGAGCCTTTAAAAACCTTATAGTTGGGGTTGGTGAGATGCCTTACTGAGGAAGAGTCCTTGCTACACAACAGTGGGGATTTAAGTTGAAATCCTCAACACTCATTTAAAAAGCTAGGTGTAGCCACCCATGCAACTATTAATCACACAGTGTGGCAAGATGGAGACAGGGAGACTGCTGAGGATCTGGGCCACCAGCCTAGCTCCAGGTTCAATGAAAGACACTGTCCCAAAGGAATAAGGAAGAGACCTATAAAATAAGGCACCTCCCCAGGCCTTTACATGTGTCCATGTATCTACAGACACCACATACATACACATGCAAATAAAAACCTTGCAGTTGCCTTCAGAAGCATGCAGCAAGTTTCATTGTGTGCCACCGCCTTTAACACAGTCCTAGTATACCACTAAAATACCTGCAATACTTGATGCTACTGGAGATTTCATAATGGATTGGACAAGTTATCAGTCATCACTCTCCACTCAGTAAGGAGATGTGCTAAACAGGGAAGTCCTCAGTAAGACACACATAGGGAGAAGGAAGACACCATGTTTAGCAACAAGAACTTTTTCTAAAGTTAAACTAGCTTGTCCTGCCACTACTGTTTTTTAAACTATTTCTTTTATATTTTGAAATTGGACCATACCCCTTCCTTTTCTTCCCTCTGAACTCTCCGATATATCCTTCATTGTTCTTTCTCAAACCCATGGCCTCCTTTTTTCATTAATCATTACTGAACACACACACACACACACACACAGCTCAGTCTGTATAATGTTACTTGCATGTAAGTTTTTCAGGGCTGACCATTTGGTATTGGATGACCAGTTGGTGTGTCTTCCTTAGAGAAGACTATGTCTTCCCCCCTTCCCCCAACCACCCCCAGCCCTCTCTAATTGTCTGTAGTTCTTTGTGTAGGGTTGAAGTCTTGTGGGCTTTCCCTCCCTCCATGTTAGCATGTCTGTTGTCCTTGTTCAGTTCTTGTTTAGGAAGTCATGCTGGTGAGGCATGGGTATAGTTTCTCACATTCCCAGAAGACACAATGTCACAGCAAATTCCCTGTTGCTCCTGGTTCTGACCATCGTTCCACTCCTATTCCACAATGACTACTGAGCCATAAAATGATGTATGGGAGTTGCATCATAAACTGAGTTCCACATCTCTGCAATTTGAATGTTGTGGCTTTCCATATTGGGCTCTGGTGAAAAGAGAAGTTTCTCACTCTTAAGTGGATATTAGATATAAAGCAAAGGATAACCAGCCTATGCTACAAAGCCACAGAGAAGCTAAGTAACAAAGAGGACCCTAAGAGGGACGTATAGATTGCCCTAGGAAGGGAAAAATAGATGACATCTCCTGGGTAAATTGGGGGCGGTGTGTGTGTGGAGGGGAGATGATGGGGGATGGGAACCTGAGGGATCAGGATGGTCGAGTTAGGGGCAGGATGGAGAGGGAAAGCAATGGAAGAGATATCTTGATTAGAGGGGACCATAATGGGGTTAGGAAGAAACCTGGTGCCAGGGAAATTCACAGGAACCCACAAGGATGACCCCAGCTAAGACTCCTGGCAATAGTGGAGAGGGTGCCTGAACTGGTCTTCTCCTTTAATCAGATTGATGACTACCCTAACTGTCATCATAGAACCTACATCCATTAACTGATGGAAGCAGATGCAGAGATCTACAGGTAAGCACTGGGCAGAGTTCCTGGAGTCCAGTTGAAGAGAGGGAAGAGGGATTGTATGAGCAAGGGTTTCAAGATCATGATGGGAAAACCACAGAGACAGGGAGGGCAAACTGTGGTTGGTATGTAAAATAAATTTAAAAAAGAAAATGAAGAGAATTTTCCTCGATGACACTGGATGAGGACTACACTTATCTGTAGGTATAAGGACCCACCATTACATACCAACCTAACATTCTGAAGAATGGACTTCAAGCTACAGCTTAAAAGAAGGAACAGCAAGAACTATTGCTTTTGCTTCCTCGGCAGCTCTAAAGCCTGACCTCTGCCAAGGTGAAATCTACAGGAAATACTGTTGGAGCTAATTCTATACTATTCAAGAGGTACCCAATTTTGGCACCTAGGATACAAGGTATTGTTCTAACATTGGTCAAAACATCCTGAGAAAGGGGGGATATTGTTATATTTCAAGTGTCCTGAAACTAGGAAGCTAATTTCAGATAGATGTCTAACATGTGAGAGTACTATTGCCAGAGAGACAAAATGAATGGCAAAGATCTGTGCCATCCAGGCCCCTGGTTATCATGTTGATATCCCAAGGCATGACAGACAAGGTATGTGAAAAGAGAGTATTTCCTTCCCAGGCCTTTGATAAAGAGCAGTTCTGGGAAAGGAGGTTAGGATGATTTTTAAAACCACTATCTCTGTGGACTGGAGAGATGGCTCAGGAATTAAGAGCACTAGATGCTCTTGCAGAGGACCCAGGTTTGGTTCCCAATACCCACAAGGGACCGCACAGCCATATGGAATTCCAGTTCCAGAGGATCCAAGACTCTCCTGACCTCTGAGGGCACCAACTGTGCATAAGATTCACATATATACATGCAGGCCAACAGTCATGCACATAAAAATAAACTAAGGAAATCTTTTTTAAATGACCCCCATTAAGTAACTAATTCAATCACTTATAAAAGACTATGATATTTTTAGAAATATTAAGTCTGGAAAAAGAAAAATATATCTCAGAGAAGGGAAATAAGTCAATTTAGGAACTCAAATGTTGAGGCTAGGTAGAGTATTTGCCAGCATGGGCTGGAAATCCTGTGTTCATTCCCAGCACATCAAACATGGTGGTTTGAATGAGATGGTCCCATAGTATCAGATATCAGAATACTTGGTGCTGAGTTGGTGGTGCTGTTCAGGTAGGTCTAGGAGGTGTGGCCTAGCTGGAGGAAGTATATCATTGGAGGCAGGCTTTGAGGTTTCAAAACACACACCATCTGCACTTTGCTCTCTCTACCTCCTGCTGTGGTTCAGAATGTAAGCCCTCAGCTTTCTGCTCATGCCACCATGCATTTGCTCTGCCATCATGGACTACTATAGAATCATAAGCCTGGAATCATAACCTCTTTTCCCCTATAACTTGCCTTGGCCATGGCGTTTGATCACAGTAATACAAAAGTAACTAACACACCCACTTTTGAGATGAGTCAGTTGGGAAGAACTTAGCAGGAGGTGGTGACAACCCCTTTGTTTACCACTGATGCTATCTGGCAACAGAGGCAAAGTTGCAGGCTGAGCGACCTGAATCTCTCCTCCTCTCTTTCTTTCTTGCTGTCCTGGCATCTAATCTGACACAGAATAGCCACAGTATAACCTCGGTTTCTGTTTTGTTACCTGAATGGTGCTGCTTTTCCTTTTTTATATATAAGAGAAAACAGTTCTGTGATAATATGTGAACACTGTACTGTTGATAATATACTAATGGAATTCCTGCCCATCACACAGGCTTTGTAAGGGATTTGTTTGTTCCATTTATTTCAAGGCTTTTCTTTTCCTGCTGCTAATTCTTGATTCCACCTTAAATCTTGAAGACATCTCTAAGTGAAGGACACAGTTCTCTAACAATTCTGTCACTGAACATGCTGAAGTGGCTTCTCCTATCCCCCTTTTCCATCACTTACTTTGAAGACAGAAGAGGGAATGCCAGAGGAAGCAAAATGCATCTTTTCAACAACCGGCTCAAATGAAAAGGCCAAGAAAAGGGGGAAGTTAAGGTTAAGGCAGCAGGGATCCTGTACACAGAGCATCTTCATCTTCTTAGGAAGCAGCCTGTATTTAAGGGGTCCAAGCTCCACTTTTCAGGATGGTGAGGGGACATGGGTACTACAGATGCAGCAGATGCAGCCACTGAAACGGTCTTTTGATTAGAGGTTGGCGGTGGGGGCAGGAGTTCATTTCTGCTTCATGAGTATTGGTTTTTGTTTTTTGAGACGCTCATACCAGTATTGATTTTCATCATTTCCACACCTTCCTCTCCCCACCCCAGCTCCTCCCAAATTGCCAGACTCTCTCTCAAATCCATGAGCTCTTCTATCATTTCCTACCATCCTTCTTTCAAAGTGAGAGTTGCTAGCGGTAATCACCGCTCTGCTTGCTTCAGCACTGTGAACAAATATTAATGCGTTCCTCTTGAACTAAACATTTCATAACCATGAAGGACTACTACAGACCTGAGAGAGGGACCAAGGACCACCCAGAGATCCTGGTCTTGGAACTGGATGAGACTCTGAGTGTTCCTGTTCTGGAAGTGGTGATGTGATATCCCCAAAGGTCATGTTTTACTACTGAATATGTGCAGGTGAGGCTGCTGAGGTGTGTATGGCTGTCTAGAAGTACGGGAATGAATTATAGCAAGTTTGGACCAGAAAGGTATTTCCTCAAGTTGGCCAGTTCTCCCTTGGATGTCTGAGTCTGAACTGTCATTCACCACCGTGGTTAAGTACTATGAACTGATTCTGGATTCTCACTCAGTTTGGTGCACTCATGTGCATCATGTTGACCTTAGCTCTGGGGATGGCAGCTCCATTAGCAGGGAGAGATGTGTGAGTAGGTGCTGAAGAGCAGTACTAAAACCAGTTTCTCACTCATTTTCTCCCCTTTGTCCTCCTTGCTCTTCGGTCTAGACACATAAATCTGTTCTATGTACTCAAGCAATAAAATTACTTTAATAAATAAATAAAATTAATAATTGTGTGTGGGTTATGAGGGGGTACTGAGATGTATTTGGCTGTCTGAGAGAAGGGGGGTGAATTACACTGTTTTGGGGGAGATTCCATCCAGCAATTAATCTAACCCTTTTGGGGAAGGAGGGAGGGAGGGAGAGAGGGAGGGAGAGAGGGAGAGAGAGAGAGAGAGAGAGAGAGAGAGAGAGAGAGAGAGAGAGAGAGAGAGAGAGAGAGAGAAATTCAAGAATCTACTTTTCTCTTATATAATCTGGAAAGCTCAAAGGTAACTCGGGCTAGCACCTGTCCCAGAGGACACAGCATGGCTCATTTAAACATTCCATTCCCCTGTTCAACAAATGGGGAATGAGTCTGAGAAATACGTTCAACCAAAGTCACTTGGCACTCAGCATTCACATGGAAACTGCCATTAGCCCAGGAAAGTACATGGGACAAAATTCCAATCAAGGAAATGTACTTAGTATTCCTGGAGAGATACTGCTTTATGCGTAAAATGGAACACTTTTGTTCTAGAGATTGTGACACGCTTGCAAACTGGACCATTTGATCCTCAGACTGTAAGACTAAGACAGGAAGATACAGAGAAAAAGTTTCAAGTAGAGACACATGGACCAAATAACCCATGTATTTAGTAACATCCATCAGGAACACTAAAGAAACAATAATTTTAGACTGTATTCAACCATAAAAAAAAATTTCTAGAAACAGAGTCTCACTGTGTAGCCCAGGCTGGCCTAAAATTCAGCTGTGTGCTACCACATCCAACTGTGGGACAATCTTTCATATTTGCAATTTTTCTAGTTGCCAACTTTTAGAATACTTGGTATTGGGTCATACGAGATAAAAATAATGAACAAAATAGTCCTTACATCAAAACACAAAAAGATTAAAGAGCAGGCATTCAACAAAGGCCCTGTAGAAGGGACTGTGTAGAGAACTGTTTAAGCTTCTGAATTTGTGGAAAATCAAAAGAAAAAGAAATAGAGATTAAAAACTTCAAACATACTCACCAAGGACATTTTTCTAATTTTTACAGCTACAAAATAAACCTACACAATTTAGCTAATAGAACCCGAGAAGAAAAACACAGATTGGAAATGCAGCTTAATACTACCACAGAAACTGTTCCTCCTGGCTAAAGACAGTATTACCATATAGGGCACAGGCCCCGTCCAACACAGGAACCCTCCAGAAGCGCGAAAGTGTGGAAAGGAGAGAGGAGTGTAGAAGTGTGGCTCATTTCCAATGTTCTGGGGGAAGATAATTCACTTTAATTGTAGTCTTGTTATTTTAAATGTTAGCTTAGATCATATTTTAAGAATTGGTCTCAAATATTTCTAAAATTCATCTATTAAAGAAAATCTTTGGCAGACACAGCATACAAATCCACCATCTCTGTAAGCAGAATACGAAGAAGGAAGTCTCTGCAGCCGCTCAGAACTGTTCTACCTCCATCAACCAACGAAAGTGCTTCCGACCGAAGACCGACAAGTGCCATGTTTTTCCTTGACTTGTCACTGAGTTATTCTTATTTATTTGGGGAATTGTAAAGGGGAGACATACCACCATTATCAACTTACTTTTTCAGAACACAGATTTATTTTATTTTTAATGTCTGTCTGTACAACATATATACATATATATATATATGGGGGGGGGTGTCAACAGTAGCCAGAAGAGGCATTAAGACCCCTGGAGCTACAGTTACAGGCAGTTATAAACCACCCAACATGGATGCCGGGAAAGTAATTGTGGTCCTCTCTATAAAAGAAACAAGTGAACAAGACTGCTGAATCACCTCTTTAGTCTATTATCAATTTAGTTTTGTTGTTGGTATTTTATTTTATTTTAAATTGAAAAAAATATTCACATTGAAAATAATCCATCAGGGGCTCCACAATTTAGAGCACTTGTTGCTCTTAGGAAGACCCACTTTTGGTTCCCAGCACCCACATGGCAGCTCACAATCATCCCTAACTCCAGTTCCAACTATGCCCTTTTCTGAACTCAAAGGACACCATACACACAAGTAGTGCACAGACAAACACATAGGGAAAATACTCACATACATAAAATAAATGACTCTAAAGAAATTAACTGATCAAAGTATCTGCAGATACATAGTGGTGCTTGCAGGTCTACAGATCTCGTCCTCACTCTGAGAAATCACAACTGCTACTGCCAGTGCACTTTCATGTTCAGAATAAGACTCTGGGGTGAAACAGCTGGTGATTCTTATACTGTTTTCTTTTATTTCAGTCATTGGGGACCTTAAATTTTATTTCCCGGGTACCTGCACACAAGATTCTACCTACTGCTAAGGTGATCTTTTTGACTACAGTTGAGGGTAATGCCTCATACTGCATCTACCCAAAAACTATGGTGTAAAGAGAAAGGAGGCAGATAGACATCACAGAATGAAAGCCGGTAATATTCACGGCTTTGTACATGGAGAAATTAAGATTAGCCTTCTGCTGACTATACACTTGAATGGAGAATTATTCTGAAGCTTTGAGGATGTCCACTAACCAACTCTCAAGTAAGGAGGAAACAAAATTCTGCAGGCTATGGAAATGTGAAACAACACAGAGGCTACAGAAAACAGCACAGTGGTTCCTCCAAAAGAGAGCAGAGCTGTGATACAATCCAGACACTCCGCTCTGAGCATGGAAACAAAAGAGCTATACGGAAGGACTCAAATACATATGTGTTTAACAAGGTTTACAGTAAACAGTATTCAACAGCAAAATTGCCAAAGCAATACAAACATTGATCAGAATTAGAATACAAAAAGCAAGTTTGGTATACACATACATTGGAATAATAGCTGGATTAAAAAATGAAATCTGTCACATGCTACACCTTGGGAGAAACATAAAGATGCAACATTAAGTGTAAAATGCAAGTCACAAGGGAACTAAAATGATGTAATTCCAACCGAAAGGCAGGCACAGTAGTCAAGTTCAGATGCAGGAAGTGTATAGTGGTTGCCAGGGATCAAGGCAAGAGGGAACAGGATGAAGGCTCTTGCTCAAGGAACTCAGTGTCAGGCTGGAGAAAGAAAGACTCTGGTGCCAGATGGTGCGGAGAGACTCACGGTCAACACTAAGAAAGAGGTGAGTGCCCCCAGGTTGCACAACCAAGAAAAGTAAAGGGCTCAGTTTTAAGGCATGTGTGAGTGTGTCTGTGTGTGTGGGGGGGGTGGGTAATAAAAGTTGAAGTGAGGAGAAGAAAGGTCTCACTCCATAATCCTGAACAGCTCTTACTAATATTGCCCAGATTAGACTCAAACTTACTGTGATCCTTCTACCTTAACATCCTGAATGGCATGAGTCACCATGTCTGGCTTAAAACACAGACTAGTTAAAAGACTGCACAGATAGCTTAGTTGATAAAATGCTTGCCTGGCCAATTGGAAATTCTCAGGCCACTCAGAGACATCTCTCAAAGAATCACATGTGCAATTAATCTCTGGGCTACACACAAGCATGCACACACCTAAAGACGTACACAGATACATAACTGGTAAATAACACTGTATAATAAAAACTGGAGAGCGGCCTGCAGAGGTAGACGGGCCTGCGGCGGCGGCCTACAGAGACATTCAGGCCCAGCGGCAGCCAGCAGAGACAAACAGGCCCAGTGGCAGCCGACAGAGGCAGACAGGACCGGTGGAGACAAGCAGACGCAGGTAGGCCCGCGGCAGCGGCCAACAGGGACATATAGGCCCGGTGGAAAGAAAAATACTCAACTTTATATGGAAAAACAAAAGACCCAGGATAGCTAAAAGAATCCTATATGATAAAGCAACCTTTGGAGGCATCACCATCCTTGACCTCAAACTCTACTATAGAGCTATGGTAATAAAAACAGCTTGGTACTGGTATAAAAACCGACATACGGACCAATGGAATCGAATTGAAGACCCTGACATTAATCCATGCACATATGAACACGCGGTTTTTGACAAAGGAGCCAAAACTATACAATGGAAAAAAGAAAGTATCTTCAACAAATGGTGCTGGCATAACTGGATGTCAATACGTAAAAGATTACAAATAGATCCCTATCTGTCACCATGCACAAAACTCAAGTCCAAGTGGATCAAAGACCTGAACATAAATCCAGTTACACTAAACTTAATAGAAAAGAAAGTAGGAAGCACTCTTGAATGCATTGGCACCGGAGACCATTTCCTAAATAAAACACCAACAGCACAGACCCTGAGCACAACAATTAATAAATGGGACCTCTCGAAATTGAGAAGCTTTTGCAGGGCAAAAGACACAGTCAATAAGACAAAAAGACAGCCAACAGAATGGGAAAAGATTTTCACCAACCCCACATCTGGCAGAGGATTAATCTCCACAGTATATAAAGAACTCGAGAAACTAGACATCAAAATACTGAACAGTCCAATTTAAAAAAAAAAGGGCTAAAGAGCTAAACAGAGAATTTACAAAACAAGAACCACAAATGGCTGAAAGACATTTAAAGAAATGCTCAACATCCTTAATCATCAGAGAAATGCAAATCAAAACGACTCTGAGGTACCACCTTACACCTGTCAGAATGGCTACGATCAAAAACACCAATGACAGCCAATGTTGGAGAGGATGTGGAGCAAAGGGAACACTCCTCCACTGTTGGTGGGAATGTAAACTTGTACAACCACTATGGAAATCAGTATGGTGGTTTCTCAGAAAATTAGGAATCGAACTACGTCAAGACCCAGCCATCCCACTCTTGGGCATATACCCCAGGAATGCTGATTCATACCATAAAGATACATGCTCAGCTATGTTCAAAGCAGCACTATTTGTAATAGCCAGAACCTGGAAACAACCTAGATGCCCATCAACGGAAGAATGGATGAAAAAAATGTGGTACATATACACAATGGAGTACTATTCAGCAGAGAAAAGCAACGAAAGCATGAAATTTGCAGGCAAATGGATGGAACTAGAAAAAATCATCCTGAGTGAGGTAACCCAAATCCAGAAAGACAGTCATGGTATGTACTCACTCATAAGTGGATTCTAGATATAAAATAAAGAACAATCAGACCACAACCCATAGAACCATAGAGGCTATATATATAGCATGGAGGTCCCTAGGACAACTGTGGCTTATAATAAATTTCGGTTTTACTCAATTATTGAAAAAAAATAGCCAAATGAATGGAAACACATGAACTATGAACCAAAGGCTGAGGGGCCCCTAGCTGGATCAGGCCCTCTGAATAGGTGAGACAGTTGATTGGCTTGATCAGTTTGGGAGGCAACTAGGCAGTGGGACCAAGTCCTGAGCTCATTGCATGAGTTGGCTGTTTGAAACCTGGAGCTTATACAGGGACACTTGGCTCAGTCTGGGAGGAAGGGACTGGACCTGCCTGGACTGAGTCTACCAGGTTGATCACAGTCCTTGGGGGAGGATTTGCCCTGGAGGAGGTGGGAATGGGGGGTGGGTTGGGGGTAAGGGGAGGGGATGGGAGGGGGGAGAATAGGGGAACCCGTGGCTGATATGTAGAACTGAATGGTATTGTAAAATAAAATAAAATTTAAAAAAAATAAAAAAATAAAAACTGGAAAAAGAATAAAATTCTACAGACAATTTCAGTTCACTGATCACCTAAAGACGGTCAGTGATCTATAAATCATACATGGCTGTTAAATTTCAACACAAACATGAAGAAACAGGAACCAAGGAGCTTTGTACAGAATTAGCTCTGTGTTGTCCCTGTAATGACTGCCAACCAAATCCCATGTCTAAATATAATGAAGTTTATTAAGCAGCAGAAATGGTTCTTCCTACCAAAGCTCTTTCAAAACAAAAATAAAGCAAGAGCAACTCCACATGTGCTGTTGGTATTTCATCACTGTTTTCACACAGAGCAGGAGGGCTGTTGCCTACACACCATTTCTCAGCATCAACACTCATTTTCTTATGCAATTTCAAGTTTCGTTGGCAGGTTAGAGACATTTTTTCCAACCACAGACAAAACTTCTTTTGATACTCAAAGAAAATGTTCAAGGAAATGTTCCCAATAAAAGACAACAAAACAATGATGTGGAAGTGCATCAGCAGTCTGGGGAACAGCTGAGGTGACTCCAATTAACCTTGGGTGGGATGTGACAATGCACTACCAACACTCCTAGTCTATGTCTCCAACCAGAAACTTAGAAATGTTTGCAGAATGCCCCTGTGCTGGGAGAGAGGCAGGCAGAACTTTTTTGTGTTGTTTTTTTGGAACAGTATCTCATATCGCTCAGGTTGACCTCAATTTTTTTTTCTTTACAACTTTTTTTAAAGAAAAGGACTCATGGTTTGAGGATACAGTTCATCATGACAGGGAAGCAAGGTGGAGAAAGCAGTTCCAGCATAGGGTTGGGAGCCTGAAGCGGAGGGTCACATAGCATCCACAGGAAAGAAGCAGAGAGGGAATGCTGGAGCTCCACCCACTTCTCTTTATATGCAGCCCACCACCCTAGCCCATGGGATGATGCCTCCACATTCACAGTGGGTCTTTCCTCCTCTGGTAAACCCAGAACTGATTTCAATCTGGTCCAGCTGACCAGGAAGACTGACTATCACAGAAAGTTCTGCACTAAGCCACACAATTTTTCCACAAATGAAATTAGGACTTTGGTCCTCAGGACTCGGGACAACTATGCTTACTCTTTCTACCTCCAGGATGCTGAGCTCCTAATCTTCCTGTATCTACCTTCCCATAGCTGTGATTACAAACATATGCTGCTATACAAATGGGATTGAACCCAGGGCCTGATGAATGCTAAGCCAGAATTCTAGTGGCTGACTGAATTACAGTCCCTGCCACCAGAACTAAATTATTGAGTTTTCCATGTAACCTTATGACAACCTTTTAATGTTTAATAGACTAACATACAGCATAGCAGCCCTTGATAATGACTGTTTCCTTTTAATTTCTCATTTCTTTGTTACAGAAAACTGACTTCCTTAGGCTTTGAAATTTAAAGCCCATTATGTATCTTGAAAAGAGAGGTTATATTAGGAGACTGGAGGGACTGCTCACAATTTAAAAGCTCTTATTGCTCCTGCAGAGAACCTGACCTTGGTTCCTAGCACCAAAACTGAGAAGCTCACAACTGCCTGTAACTCCAGATTCAGGGAATCTGATGCCCTCTTCTGGACTCCTCAAATGCGCGCGCGCACACACACACACACACACACACACACACACACACACACACACACACACACGATAGATAGATAGATAGATAGATAGATAGATAGATAGATAGATAGATAGATAGATAGATAGATAGATAGATGATAGATAGATAGATAGATAGATAGATAGATAAAATTAAATAAATTAAATATTTTGTAAAGCTGTGCAATCAAGGATGGACAATGACAGACAAGTAACAAACGGCACTCATGGGATGGAGGCGGCACTGTTACAGGCTCTTTATACACACTGTGCTAATCCCAAAAATCACCCCCCATGAAGTGGCTACCATGGGCATTCTCTCCAAAGATGAAACAGACATAGAAACACAAATAATCTGACAAATATCCCAAACATTACACAGCTGGTTAAGTAGGTGAACCAGACAGTCTGGCTCCACTACCCATACTTGCTACCATTACACATGCAACATGTCATAACATATCGGAAATAAAGATACTTTTGATAATGCTTAACAAGCTCTTTAATGGGAACATAATATACAAGGTCTCAGTTGTCTTACTGATCCCCTTATTATTCTGTTTTGTTTTGAACTATAAACCACTATCCTAGAAGTATGTGTGTCTTAGAGGGTTAAACATATGATAAAGCCTAGATTTTTGGTAGTATTCATTAACATTAAGAAAATAATTAAAGATTATTAACGGCTACTTCTAAAAATCTTTTGTGAAAATCCAAACATGTAGAACATGTAATCCCAGCTAATTGAGAGGCTAAGGCAGGACTGTGAGATTGGGACCTGCTTTAAAACAAACAGAACAACTTTTTTCCCCTAATTTCACAATCAATATATGAATATAAAAGTGAAGCCAACAGCCTTGGTACCTGGCACAGCAAATAAATAAGCACATCATCTTTGGAGGACATGAAAGTGCAGGTGACTAATCAGAACTTTCACAAACTGACACATGATGAGACATTTCAGCACATCAGCCGCACATTGTTGAGATGCAGGTAGACTACCCAAAATAATTAGAGGTCTGGAGGAAGGACAGAGTTCATGCTAAGTATGACTCATGCATCTCACAGCAAAACAAAATCCACCAGACATTTATCTCCTCCAAACAAGACGCTGGGTCTGGCAGCAGCCCACAAGCAGGAAAGACCACGTGAAAGTCAGACGCTCGTGTGCTGGTTAAAAATAAAAGGGTGGAGAGGCACATGACGAGTGATGACTCTAAACCTGACCTCTGAAATATACAATGCCATTTATAAATTACACAAAATTTCAAAACACCTGAAAACAGCAAGTTTCACAAGACAAGTTAGGAAAGAAAATGAAAAGGTCACTTTGTAAGTCAAATCTTGGGATGCACTGTAGTAAGATCTACTACATCAAAAGAGTGAAATCCTCAGCTTTCTGTCACACTGGCTTCAGTAGGAAGGGATTTCTCCTTATTACCATGAATTCAGGGTAGTCACCCCTTCCTGCCTTG
Source organism: Peromyscus maniculatus bairdii (assembly GCF_049852395.1). Lineage (NCBI taxonomy): Eukaryota > Metazoa > Chordata > Mammalia > Rodentia > Cricetidae > Peromyscus > Peromyscus maniculatus. The sequence continues at coordinate 111,013,600 of NC_134856.1, forward strand.
GGCTTTGCAGTTCGAGTTCACAGGCATGGAGTACACACTTCCACTTAGAAGCCCAGCTTCCCTCACAAAGGAGAAACAGCTAGAGACAGACTGACATTGATACATCCCCTCAAACACAGATTCTGTTTGAAGGTTGTGAAATAGTGATCCAAAGCAAGAACATATTCAGACCCAATTCGAATCCCATCTATTAGGAAAGACAAAGAAGTTTGTGTCCCCAAAATGCAGTACAAAGATCCCACCGGGAAAAAAAAAAAAAAAAAAAAAAAGACCCAACAAAGCTGCCATGAAAATAGAGTGCCCCAGGCCAGGGGCCTGGGAAGGGGCCTTACCAAGGCTAGGATTTAGCAGGGTTTCATTGAGTCACAACTAACAATTAACTAGTGTTAATATTAATAAATCAGAGCCATTTGTGATCCATTAATTGCACTTGTATCATCAGTAACACTTTTTTTAGATTTATTTAGTTTTATATGCATGGATGTTTTGCCTGCACATATGTTTGTCAACCATGTGCATGGTTGGTACCCATAGAGGTTGGAAGAGGATGTTGGATCCTCTAGAACTAGAATTAGGATGGTATGAGCTGTAGTAAGCATGCTGAGAATTGGACCCAGGTCCTTTGTAAAGCACCAAGTGCTCTAAACAACTGAGCCATCTCTCCAGTTGCAGCAATAGTTTTAAAGTAAATACAGTCTGTCACCGAGTGATATGCACCCATGCCCAGAACTACCAGAGGAGCAAGGTCATGCTTCATATGTTCAAGGCAGTAGTTAGAAAGACACAGAGATACATGGTACCATTACTCCCAAAAGAAAAGAGCAAAGCCAAGCCCTACACAGGCATCTGAACACTATCTCTACCTCTTCATGCATCTTCTCAGGCCTGTAACTACCTTACAGCAGCCAGCAGCCATCATACCTGAAGCAGAATTGGCTTTCAGCTCAACCTGCTTAGCTGCCCACTTACACTCCTTACACAGACTCAGCAAGGCTCAGTTGGAAAACCTGTTATAAAAAAGTGCAAGTCCACCTTGCTATTGAAATCACTAATTCCATGTGGATTTATGGAGCATTTAACCTATGTGTGGGGAACAAAAAATGACCAAATTATAAAAATTTAAAGAATATAGACTCCAGAAGAAGAGAATAGAAAGGAACAGTGAAAAAGTTAGAAGACTCAGAAGAAGAGCTATACATAAGAGAAAGGATTAATAATGGAAAGTCACCAACAGTCCCAAACACCACCAAGAGGTCAAAATTGAGTAACTGCTTTCTCCAGTTCCTCAGAAGAATGATGGGAAGAAGTGGGGTCAGGAGCCAGCAGAAATCTAAGTATATACCCAACAGGATTTAGCACTTAACCATAATTCACAGCCTAGAAGAGACAGAATAGCATACTTTTTTTTAATTATCACAAACATACCATTTCACTAATTTATTCAACAGAACTGTGTGAGCATGGCATTGCTTCCAGACATCCTGTGTATATAGGGCTCTCCTGATAGAGTTCGATGGCCTCCACTCTCCCACCTCCTAGAATCTATTACCATGTGTGAACCTTTCTCTACAGTGTAAGCAGAATCTGAAACCTGCTTCTTACCACTCCAGTATTTGAAAGTGGTAAGAAGTCCCTTGCATGACTCTATAACTTCTGCCCAGTGAGAAAGCACTCCTTTGCTGGCTTTGAAGGAGCAAACTGTCATGTAGGAACAGCACTGCACGGAACTGGTATTCTCTAGTGGAGCACCAACTAGAGACTAGAGACCATGATCCAACAGCGTATAAAGAACTGCATGTCCTCAAACAACACAAAACGTGAGAAAGTCTCCTCCCCTGTTAGAGGAGACTTCAAATGATATGATAGTTACTGCAATCATCTTTACTGCAGGCTGGCTGAAGATTACAGAGCCCTGACACTTGACTCATGGACAGAAGCAAATAAATGTGCTGAACAGCCACATTTGGGGTAATTTTGTTATACATCAATAAATAACTAATGCTAACTAGGCCAGGACCCAGAACACTGCTCACCCCTTATCAGAGATGCTTCTTCTTGCAGTATATGGTAATTAACAGAGACCCACAACTTAACGATGTACACACAGTGGAGGGACCTTGCAGCAGTCAGCTCTAAATGGGATGTCTAAATCAAAAACCTTTCCTCAGGGCTCAGAAACCTGTGTCAAATAGGAGAAACATTCTAAAAGCCAGAGGTGGAGGTGACTGGAAAGAACCAGCATCCCAGGACTGATGTACATATGAACTCACAGAGACTGTGGTGGCAGGCACAGACATACATAGGCTCAAGCCAACCAAACCAGCACTGAGAAGGGTACATGAGCAGAAAGTCTCACCTCTGACCAATAGGCTACTTGTGACTGATATCTGATAAGATGGGAAAACCAGTTTCGACAATGGGAATGGGCTGCCACTGGATGTCAGCCACGCTCCAGTGCAGACCTCATGCTCAGGTATAGTGGACCAACATAAAAAGCATCCAAGATTTTGTGTGTGCCTTTTTTTTTTTTTCCTGTTTTCCTATGCTGGGGTGGGTTTTGCCTCTTTTTAGTTTTCTTTTGTTTCGTGGAAGAGAAAGAACATGGAGATGGATAGGGAGGAAAAAGGGAGGACTTGGGAGAAGGGAAAGAATATGATCAAATATACTGAATAATAAATTTTAAAAATAATTTTAAAATGTAACAAAAGTAAGAAAAGGGAAAAAAGTAGAACTATTAGAAGTTTTGAAATAATCCATTTCTAGGAACACTAGATGGTCAGGAAAATGTGTTCCTTCTGGGAAAGTTTCAAGAAGATTCACAAACTCTAGCTCCTCTGTGGAACAGATAAGCCACAGCATGGATGCAGAATGAGCAGCAGTGAGGAGGAACGTGCCCCTTTGGAAGGTGAGCCCACACTGACCTCACCCAAGCTCTAACTCATACATAGTCTCCAAGTTCAAAATATTGAAAATCCATCATGACAAACCACAAAAATACACTAGTGTACCATGTTTTAAGTTGTGATTGGCATTGGTTACTTAGTACTATACTAGACAAGGAAATTTCGGAAGGCATGCCACCTAAGTATGTGTGGTATTGATTCATTTCAATTCTTGGACCACTGAACATTGACTCTGCACAAAACACTGTGTATTTGTTAATGGGGTGGGAAGAGAGGAACCTGACAAGTGCACGGGTAACTATACACAGGCAAACAGGACGGGGGCCACAGGACAGCCAAAACGGGACACAGATACAAGAAGGGCACAGAATCATTAGAAACAGGCCAGCCTTCCTGAAGGAGACAGCACTGTGACAGGCCTGGAGTAAGAATGTGGCTTTCCCCAAGTGGACGCTGGGGTATGGAGGAGCAGAGCAAAGGCATTCTTCAAGATCCACCAGCTGGCCATCCAGTGGGCAGTTCAAGGGGGAGGAGGCAAGAAGAGAAAGAAACGGGAAGAGATGGGGCGGCAGTAGAAGCTATTCAGACAGTCAGGCTTCCGGGAGACCAAATGGCTGGCTGGCTGAGAAGTGTGTGCATAATTTACTAGACATCGATAAAAAGCTAAACACACTGGGTCACAGAAAACGTTACTGTTTGCCATGTGGCCTGGTATTGCTGATTCTGGGACTGATACCTGGGAAACATCCCCAGGGCCAGACTCACAGTGTGGCCTGTTCTGATGACATTTCAACCTGATTATGTGTAGAACTTCCTGGCCAATTCTGTCCTTTGATGAAAATAAACAACTCACTGGAAATAAGCCTGTATTAATTCATGAATAGATATATTCTGTTGTGCAAATGTTTTGCTAACCCAACTTCATTGGAACAATTTTTACAGACCAAATCTACACTACAAAACATAATGCATTATAATTTCAGAGTAATGCTCCGAATGGGATCTACTCCACTTTACTGAAGTACCAGAATGTCAGATTTTAATGAGTAGAGACACTGTCCACATACCAGATTCTCTTGAACAGCCAATGCAGCAAATGACAATGTAAAAATGTGTGAGCACAGCCATGGTGCAATTAAAATTTATTTACAAAGATGCCAGACTGGGTCTTCCCATGGGCTACAGTTTGCTGACCTCTAATCTGTATTTTGCTCCATACATGTTTCTCATAAAAGAGTAAAAGGGGCCTCCCCATGATATAATGGCATCCATGTCTTTCAGAGGTTTTGCCTCACACAGGGCACTAAGGTAAGTTTATTCCCTCACTTTAACAGCACCCAGGAGTAGACAACAAAAGCGTCTAGAAGCGAGCCCTGTCTGCTTCCTCGCAGAATGCCTCCTCTGTGCAGTGGCTTCTCCCCGCCATCAGCCTTCGGCCCCTCCTGTCACTCTGCTCAAGCACACACTCTGCTCAACACACTGCATGAGAGGCAGAAAACCCCTGCCTTGGGGGAGCTAACATTCTGGGGAGAAATGTGTTAATAATCCACACAGTGAACAGGCTTGACAGGGCCATGCAAAAAAAGAAAGAAACAAGCCAGGGACTGCCAGGGAAGGGAAGCAGGAGGCGTCGTGTAATGTGGTTGAGTTAGGCCTGGACTAAAGGGGAAAACGTGCCAGTGGCACTCCCCAGAGCACTAGGAGGATGCTTCCACCCCATCTCACCTGCGCTACCACAGGGTCATGCTACTCCTCCTTCTCCCAGCTGGAATCCATTAACTTCTCTACACAGTAGCCACAGAGGCTCTGGGCTATTGATTCACAGTACAGGGGAACCCAGTACGTCAGTGATTCCCAACTGGTTCCCTACCCGTATCCCTTTCACTCCTACACAGTGGCATCCTTGCTATTCTGTGCCAAGCACTTTACCAAGTCTCAGTTTTGACCTGGGAATCTAGACTCCAGACATTACCCATCACTATCACCACCACCACCACCAGTTAGGTAGCCTGCATGGGACCAGTCTCAAACCTCTGCATGTGTGTGACAGTTCTGTAGCGCTGTCTGTTTGTAAGGCTCCTAGCAGTGAGATCAGGACCTGTCCCTGGCATTTAGCTGACTTTTGGGAACCTGTTCCTCATGCTGGATTACCTTACCCAGCCTTGACGCAGGGGGAGGAGCTCAGTCCTGCCTCAACTTGATGTGCCATGCTGTGTTCAAGGCCATGGGAAGCCTGCCCCTTTCTGAATGGAGACACAGGAGTAGATGGGTAAAAGAGTAGATGGGGGCGGGGGGTAGAGGGAACTGGAAAAGAGGAGGGAAGGGAAACTATAGTCAGTATGTAAAATAAATGAAAAAAGTTAATAAAATAAAAGGTTTCTTTGCAAAGTTGTCCAAGCCCTTGCTCTACAGCCCCTCAGCCATCTTTAGTTTTCCTCTTCATGCTTTAGTCTTACATTTTTAGACAGCAGTTGTTTGCTCATTAGTCTCTCTAGACTCTAAATTGCATGAAGACAAGGACCTCATTCATAGCACCATCTCTAATTCTTCCCATACAGTAGAGCCTCAATAAATATTTCTGAATGAAATTTCAAATATGTAAGGGATAGGAAAAATCTTTCACAAAAAAGACTGAAATTCCCCATGTTATATGGCCAGAAAGTAGCCAAAGTTAACAATGAGCTCAAGAAGGTTGGAAACTAGCACCACATACATTGTCAATAACCTGGTATGCATGGCCCACTGAACTGGGGGAGCTCATTAGTAAACCTGCCTAGAGAGAAGACTAAACCATTTTAATACCTGGTTTGCCTGCGGCATAAGAACATCTGCCCAATGCTTTACAAAGCTTTGTGGTAGTTAGCAAACAAGCCATTCAGTTGAGATGTGCCTCTTCTATACATTTGGAATAATACAAATCCTCCACCTCACAGAGGTACATGGAAGAACAAACAACTTAATATCTGCAAATTTATTTAGAAAAGGTGGTCACTGGGTGATCAATATACTTGAAGAAATCGAATGGCATTGAGGCAGGAAAACTTGAGTGAAACTTCAAGTTTACCAACCTTGAAGTACTAATGTGACAGGGAATGTGATCAGAGCCCCACTTCCACGACACACCCCCAGCCGTTGTGTATGGGAGAGGTCCACATCATCTACACTTGGCTAGGCCTATAATTCTGTTTTGTTTTAGAGAGTCTACGGCGAACCAGCATACAGTAAGAGCAAACTCTTGGCAGGAATCCATAACCCCCACAAAAAGCCACACACTAGACTTCAGGCACAGATGGAAGGGAGCTCCAGGTGGAGAAAACGTCTTCCTTGGGAGTCAGCAAGAGTTATTCAGCAGCATCAGTATCTGTATGTGGCACCATTGACAGGGACCAGCATCCCAATCCAAGCCTTCTAGCTGAGGGGATGGTACATGTGGTATCTTCTTGGAGGACTGAGAAAAATATAACCTAAACTTTCACAGTAGACATAATGTTATATTTCTATAATGAAAATCCACTTGAAAGACAGAATTAAGAAGTCATACATATTAGAAATAGCTTTGCAATTTGTGCTCATTTTCAAGTAGAGAATAACCTTATTTTTTCACTGATCAATATTTTTAATATGACACAAGATAGATGCACTTAGTAATTTTCAGATGATCTTATAGCTGAACAGTTGAAGAAGAAAAGCTGTCCACAAAGTGTGGAGCAAGGGGGAGGGCCAGTTTGACCATCAAGTGAATAGAAAACAGAGCCCTAAGTAAATATAAACAAGGATACAAGTGCCAACAACAATTCCACATGGACAATAATAATATCACTAAGTTGACAAACATCATCTACAGATCAGCTTTGGATAACAAAGTGCTCAGAGCAATTTTGAGAGGGCTAGCTGAGATGATCCAGTCACAAAGACTACTTGAATAAGGACTTGAGATACATCCTGAATTTTGGCATTATACACAGGCTAGATAAAGAAGGATATAGTTACCTTTCATAGAATTTGACAATTAACCTAAAATTTTTCTTTTCAGGATAAAGATACCTTCTCCCATACCCAGCAGGAAGCAACTTTAAGAATATGATGCCCACATTCCCAAAGAGATGGTGTGGGGCAGGTGGTTTTTTGGTCTTTTAATGGGTTTTGGGTCTGGGATAATTTTCATTGTTTAGGGGGGTTGGTTACAAGTTGTTGTCAAGGGTTAAGAAAAGGACTAAGCAAAGGAAAATAGATTTAAGGTTCTTGTTTTTAAAAAAAAGACAATTACTAGTTTTAAATATTTTACTTTGGATTGGATTGTTTTATATTATATACAATTTATATATATATATATATTGAAATTGATATTGTTAAAAAATGCTGTATGTATATTTCTAATTGTACTTATACCACTTATTTAATAATGTAATGCAATTTTCTGATCCTTGAACGAATTACCAACTATTAGGATATAAAGAAATGAAAGTTAATAGTTAGACATTATAATAGAACATAATTAGGTATGTTTTCAAGATTGAGCAGATATATTTTAGATAGACAGGTCATCTTCACACCCTTCAGAGATCTACAGAATATGGCATTTAAATGTTTTAATAACTTAGAAAATTTTTCTTTTTGTTATGACTATGAGACATGTCGGCTCCTGGCAGTACCAATCTACTTCAGAGAAAATATGGGCATTGAAGAAACTGCATATGGAGTTAACTTTCATTGTGGCAAAAGTTAGCCACTGGACAACAAAGTATCCTCGAATAAACTGCTGACAACAGGACAAAATGGACAGACAGGACTAGAAACAAAGGACTACTGGTTCTTGCCAAAACAAGAGTGGTTATGGCTTTATCAAAAGGCATCTTCCGAGGCCAGGACAATATGGCACCATCCCTGAAGTGGCCTTTGCAATCCGGAAAAGGTACAGTGCCCTTTTCTTCGAAGGCAGCTGAACAGGCAGTGGGCCGATGGCTTCTGATGTGCAGTGGACCAGCAGCTGAAACAGTTATTTTTGAAGAGTAACTAAACTCACACTTCTCAATACTAGACTGGCATTTAATAGAAGGATATAGAGAAGAACAGGATGCTGATATGAAGCCACACACACACATAGCCAAGAAGAATGGACAGCTGAATTTAAAAAAAAAAATCAACAATTTCCAGAATTTTAAATCCTGAATCATGACATGACACTAGTGGAATTCAGGTGTTTCTTGTACATGGACTGCTCTCACCCAATGTGAAGTCGAACTTTTGACCTTGTGTACATCCTACTTCACAAATGAGACTGTCAGATACGCTAAGCCGATAGGCTGAAGATGATAGGCCAACACTGTGGAGAAACCTCAGTGACTGTCCAGCCAGCTGACTGTTTCTGTCAACTCACATTTGGCCGGGGGGGGGGGGGGGGGGGGAGCTTGCACACACTTCCTGTTTTTATTTTTTATTAGGTAATATTATTTCCTTCTTGGGTCTCTGAGAAAGTTGAAGATTAGTTAGTTATAGTTGAAGATTAGTTAGGATAGCAAGTGAATTAGGTACATTTTGGACTTACCAAAATAGGATAGATAATGGAATTATTTTCTCCGAATTTGTCAAATACAAATAGACTAGACATTGTTTAGGTATTTATTACTTGTATATATGGTATACACTTATTGTACTTTTGTATATAGTTTTTCTTATGTTAGTTAGAATCTTTTTCCTTTTTTCTTTTTATTAAAGTAGAAAGGGGAAATATGGTGATATTTTAATTGTACTGAAATGTGATTTCATTTGTATGTTAATAAATAAAGTTGCCTGGGGGTCAGTGCTAATAGCAAGCCATAGCAGAAACTGGACGGTGGTGGTGCACGCCTTTAATTCCAGTTCTTAGGAGGCAGAGCTAGGCGGACCTCTGTGTGTTCAAGGATACAGCCAGCATGGAGACACATGCCTTTAATCTCAATACCAACCATAAAAGACCTGGAGGTCTGTACAGACAGGCAGTGATGAGGAGGTCATGTGGTTGGGTTTACAACCAATGATAAGACAGAATAGAAAGTCTATTAAAAAGACAAACAGACAGGGAGTAGGACTCTTGCTGAAGAGGACAACAGGGCAGTGAAAGGTAAGGTTTTTAGCTCTGAACTCTTGGGCTTTCATCTTTGCATTGGCTCTGTGTTTCTTATTTAATAAGACGGTTACATCTACAGATAACTCCACTACTTCTTTTAAAAACTGAAAATTGCTATATTCATGGAAGAAATTTACAAGGCAAAACTGTAAGAGAGCATTTTAAAAAACTAGCTATCATGTATATTATAGATGGAGAAATGCTTGCTTCAGTCAGTAGAATTTTTAGGACATCACAGAAGGTATTTATCTTGCTGAAACTATTCATTAATAGAGGATACAATGTATAATTTGGATAAGCATTAACACTGAAAAAGGGGGAAGCATAAAACAACAGGCATTAAGCCAAAAATTTACAGTAAAATGTCTGAGCTCCATGGACTGGGGGAAATGGAGAATAGCAATTGAAATGGCACTTTCAGAAGCTGTCCTGAACACACAGATTAAACAAGCAAATAACTTTAGTTCAATCAAATGATGGTTTTAATTTAAACCATAAATTAAGCAAAGTCTTGTGTCATCCACAACTAAAACAACACAACTCCTCTATGTATTAAGAACACAAAAGAATACAAGACTTTAAAAATCTATTTTATACAACATAAATACTGACCATATGAATACCCAGAATGTGCTACAACAGGAGGAACAGAGAGTCTCTCACTCTGCCCTGGGCTAGAACAACTCAGTGTGTCTTCACAGTAGCAGAATCCCATGCATTACTGTGCACACACACACAGAAGCACACGCATACAAACCCACTATATTTGTAACAATTATAAAAATTAACTTATATGAGTTTATATAAATTCTTCTATGTTTTCCTGAGTCTAATATGTGTTCTGCTGCAGCCTATTCTCACTCTAAAAAATGCCTTAAAAGCTAGAGTCATGAATGACTTTAGCCACATTCTGTTTTCAGTGGTCATGATGCATATCTACAACTGTTTTAAGTAGCTGACTTCAATTAGAGATCGGGCTGCCCTTTAAAATAGCATCTGATAGTACAGTATCTAGAGTCTGTTTCTCAGCACCCAAGACTGAAGTGAAGATGTGAGGCCCCTGCCATTTAGCCCATTATGCAGTTTCCAGAATGCAATTCAGGAACATGTCTCAGGAGAACAAGATGATAACTGATTGAGAAACTGTTGGCCAGGTCGGGCTTTCTCTCGACCATTTCCAGTAGTCTATTGTGGAGGTTATCTTTGTGGATTTCTGTGGACCTCTCTAGCACTTTGCTTCTTCCTATTCTCATGTGGTCTTCGTTTATCATGGTCTCTTATTCCTTGTTCTCCCTCTATGTTCTTGATCCAGCAGGGATCTCCCGCTCCCCTAAGCTCTCTTTCCCTTGACCCTTGCCCTTCATTACCCAACTCATGTCCAGGTTGTTCATGTAGATCTCATCCATTTCTCTGTCATTGGGCGATCCTTGTGTCTTTCTTGGGGTCCTGTTTTCTGACCTACTCTGGTGATAGGATGGCAAAAAACCCTAATTGTCGTGCTAGAAACCTCATCCAATGGCTGAGGGAACCGGATGCAGAGATCCACGGCCAGGCCCCAGGTGGAGCTCCAGGAGTCCAGTTGGCGAAAAAGAGGAGGGTTTGTATGAACAAGAATTGTTGAGACCAAGATTGGAAAAAGCACAGGGAAAAATAACCAAACGAATGGAACCACATGAACTATGAACCAATAGCTGAGGAGCCCCCAACTGGATCAGGCCCTCTGAATAAGTGAGACAGTTGATTAGCTTAATCTGTTTGGGAAGCATCGAGGCACTAGGACTGGGACCTGTCCTTAGTGCATGAGCTGGCTGTTTGGAACCTGGGGCTTATACAGGGGCACTTGCCTCAGCCTGGGAGGAGGGGTCTGGACCTGCCTGGACTGAATCTACCAAGTTGAGCTCAATCCTCAGGGGAGTCTTTGCCCTGGAGGAGATGGGAATGGGGGGTAGGCTGGGGGGGGAAGGCACTGGGGGGGGTGCAGGAGCGGGGAGAACAAGGGAATACGTGGCTGATGTGTAAAATTAAATTATAAAATTTTTTAAAAAAGAAAAACCGTTAGCAAAATAATGTAAACTAATCTTTCATTGTGACACTTAAATGTTTGGTTCCACAAAACCAAACAAGAGATGCTGAAAGCTATGAAGCAAGCAATCATCCCAAAATGACTCAGTACCAGGAGAACACCTTCAGAGCCCAGACCCACACTACAAGCAGGAAGCTTGCTTGAGAGTCATGAACCATGTTCATGAAGCATGCAACAGGACCACATGAGCTACACACACACACACACACACACACAACTGTACAAAGAGCTTGTGTGTGATCTCATCTCAAGACTTGGGAGACAGAAGGAGGAATATAATCAACCAGTTCAGCCAAGGTTATATTTAAAAAAAAAAAAAAACCCACACACTAAAACAACAACAAATTTACTTATTGAGGTAAATCTTAAAAAACCTTAGTAACAAATGATAGATCTGTGCTCTCTTGGATCACATCATCCTGGTTGTGCCCTTTGGAATGTAGGGCATCTATCTACCACCATTACACTTCACTCAACAACATCTTTTCAGATCTCTGGTATCACTCTGGGGACAGGGTCTCACTGAGGAAGGTCAGACTGTGCTGGAACTTGCTACGGAACCACATTGACCTTAAAACTCTTAATCCTGCTACTTTAGCCTCCTAAGTGCTGGATTACAAGCATGTGTCTACTCTCTAGTTTAACTGTGGGTTGTTTTTCCTTTAAATCTAAACATCCTCAACTCATTTAATATAATATAATAAAAGAGATTACAAAAACTACAAAATGGATTTTCCTTAATCTGAAAAATAGAGAAAAATTTAAAACTATAATTTTACCATGAACAGAACGTATATGAATGAGAATGGAATTAAAAGTAATAAAAACTGAGCAAAGTCCTACTTCAATTTTTAGAAATGGTTACTGGTAAGAGTACTTTATAGAGGATGTTTATGTGTATCTCCAACCTGAAACTATAAGCTATCTATAAACACATTAACAAAATGGACTTGTGTTACATGACATGCAAAATCAGAAAGCCATGACCAAGACTCTAGGTCACACAATACCAGGAACTACCAAAAACTAGTCCTTTGATTTTGTCTTTATTTCCTAATACTTAATTAAATTAATAAAATAATTCCTCTCATTAAGATTTAGGAATTAAAGAAAAGTCCACATGCAACATGTGATACATAGTATATTATTTACTGAATCCATCCCTATACTAAGCCTGAACACTCACTCTTCTATCTAGGCTAATGAAAATTCAAAGTGATGGTCACAATAATAAACAATTAATTCCCCATAATATAAAACAGATATTGATTCTGAAAAAAATTAGCACTAAAGATTGCAGATAAACTTGTGCTCAGCAGGGTGGTGGTGGATCATGCCATTAATACCAGCACTTGGGAAGCAGAGGCAAGCAGATCTCTGAGTTCGAGGCCAACATAATCTACAGAGTGAGTTCCAAGACATCCAGGGATATATAAACCCTGTTTCCAGAGGGGGGAAAGTGTCCTCAAGAAATGAGAGAAATGATTAAGAATGTGGCAGCTTAAGGGAAGACCAGAAAACACAAAATGAAAAGCTCTGAGAATGACTTGTTGAATCCAGGCAAACAAAAGACTCAAGATAGTTTTAGAGTTTTCTAATGCAATTTGATTATTTCTACTTGCTTTTTATGACTCTTAGTTTGAGTTGGAAAGAATTCCATTCATTTTACTCACTGAAATATGTATCACAAAAAATTTCAAGGATGGCAGAAGAACAGAGGATTTTCTAAACCTGATGAAGATGTAAGTTGTGAGGAAGTTTGGTGAGGTCTGGTGTCTTTTCTAGGATGGTGTTTGGTAGATATAGGTAGGAATCTGTATTATGTAATAAACCATAAGTACAGCTAGATGCTACACATCCAATATTCACATAGACCGGTGCTAATGCAGCTTAGCAGCAGTACTGGTTTTGCCCTAAAATCCACTTTCACAAACAAAAGTACACAGAATTCTTGAAAGAGATAGAATGAGAAATGACAATATAATACTGTACTGGAGAAAACAGTGTTTCCCCCAAATTCATATCTACCTGAACCCTTATTTGGAAATAGTGCCTTTACAGATAAAATCTAATTTGGGTGAGATCATTCTGGAATAGAGTAGGACCTAATCCAATGACTACTTTCCTTAAAAGCATGAATTGGACAGAGACACAGACAAGGAAGGCCAAGGAAGACAGGTGTGGAGAGCTAATGCATTCAAAGGCCAAGGAAGATGGGTACAGAGTTAATAATCCAAGGCCAGGAATGGAGAGTGCCCATCAAAGTTGAGGAGAGGAATGGAGGACCCTGCCCTAGACACTTAAGGAAGCATGGTACTGCCTACATCTTTTGTTGGAGTTACCAGACTCTGAAACTCCTCGGAAACTCAATTCTAAGCCACTCAGTTTGAGGTTCTTTGTTTTAATCACCATCGGAATCTAACACAAATATGTACATTGTGGAAAATTAGTTGAAGATGTGTTACATTAATTTATGCTGTGGAACATTTGTTTAATGATGCAAAGATGTGTTGCATTCTTTATGTTGTATTTCTTTAATTCTGTAAAGCTGTGTTACTTTGCCTGTCTAAAACACCTGGTTGGTCTAATAAAGAGCTGAATGGACAATAGCAAAGCAGGAGAAGGGATAGGTGGGGCTGCCAGGCAGAGAGGATAAATAGGAGAGAAAGAAGAGGGAGGATCGAGAAAAGTTGAAGGACAGAGGATGACAGGGGCCAACCACCCAGCCGCACAACCAGCTACAGAGTAAGAAGTAAACAAAGGTATATAGAACAAGGAAAGGTAAAAGCCCAGAGGCAATAGGTAGACAGGATAATTTAAGAAAAGCTGGCTAGAAACAAGCCAAGCTAAGGCTGAGCATTCATAAGAATAAATCTCCGCGTATTTCTTTGGGAGCTGGGTGGCAGGCCCCACAAAGAGTAAGAGTGAAGAAAAAAACAACTACATATGTACTCAGAAAACTGATATCAGTGTGTTAGTGTGTTACAACTAACATGTAGTTACATGCAGACCAGCATATAAGGAGTTACCAAGTTGGGAACACTGATTATCTCTGGGTGAAAGAGTGGCTGATTTTTGTTCTACTGTCTGTGCTCTTGCCAAATTTTATAAAACCTTTTTCCAATAAACATGTTTACTTTCATAATCAGAACAAAAGCCAATAGTGATGACTAAACACACACACACACACACACACACACACACACACACACACACACACACACAAATTGTACAGAGTTAATCAGGAAGCAAGGCATAAATAAAAACATTCAAAAATAGAAATGACAAGGAATGATTGTCTATCAAAATACATATTTTTTTAAAATAAAAGACATTACACAAACTTTTGTAGATGATTTTGAAAATCTAGATAAAGTGAATACTTTTATAGAAGAAGGCAATTTTCCAAATTTACCAAATGCAATTTGATTCCATAAAAGACAAAAAGTCTAAAAAGGTAAATTACCATAGTTAAACTATGAACATTTCTTCTATGTAACTCTAAAAGACTGAATGATACAATGGGTACATAAATAATTCCTAAATACAGAAAAACAAGAAAAACACCACAAGACCTTCCTTCCTTCCTTCCTTCCTTCCTTCCTTCCTTCCTTCCTTCCTTCCTTCCTTCCTTCCTTCCTTCCTTCCTTTCTTACTTACTTTCTTCTTTTTGTTAGTTTCTTAATTCTGAAAAAGAAACCTCTGGGTGGCAGAGGGGAGGAGAGGATAGAGGTGTGGGGAGGGGACCTCCATTGTATGGAAAAATCAATACAAAAATACTAAGCAAAACATTAGCAAAAGGAGTTCTGGATAAAGACTTGATCAGTCTTTCCAAAATAACTAAAAATGACAAAAAACATGCAAAGACAGTTTCAGATGTTGGACCAAAAATAAACAAACAAATAAATAAATGAAGGCCAAACAATGGGGAAGTGAAGAAAATGAGCCAGATAAGCCTTTCAGTTCCCCCATGTGCTCCGTGAAACACTTCCCACATCCCAGTGTGTTTCGATGAGGTACCCAAGGAGAGGAGGCAGCTCTGGTGGGCAAGAGTTGGGTACCAATTCTAAGTGCTTGAGAATCAGCAGGCTGGTAAATGCAGGGTGAGAGCTTTAAAGAGGTCTGGAGAACTAGAGCAGGTCTCTTATGGACTTACTGTCCTGTGCACATGAGCTGTGACAGGAGCAAGGGAAGGAAGCCCTGGAAACAGACCAAACAGTGTCTTATCTGCTGGAAGAAAAAGTTGCCCACCTCCCCCACACACACAGGACACTGAGCAGACTCTTCAAAAGCAGATTTATTTGCCTTAAGGAAAGCTAGCCCTCCACTAAAAGCTATTTTTCACCTGCTAACTTCAATTAAGAGAAAACCCAGAAAAGACCCATTGTTTCCAAGTAACCAAACTGGAACCAAGAACACAATCCAAAAATATTTGGGGGAATAAAAATAAGCCAGCACCTAATGACATAAAATTTACAATCTGGATATTAATAACCAATTTCCAGACATGAGAAGAAGTAAGAAAACATGACCCATGATGAGGAGAAAAATAAGTCAGTAGGAACAGAATGCGAAATGACACGGATGATAAAATTAGTAGACAAGAGTATCAACAGCCAAACATAACCCATGTGTTCAAAGTGACAGAGGAATCTATGGGCACAATGAGGATATGAACTGATGTACAAATGTAAGTGTATGTTTTTTAAAAGGCTCAGTCAAACTTCTGGCAGTTAAAAATAGAATAGTAAAGAAGAAAAATAGATGGGATGAGTAAGCCTTTAGCCCAAAATAGAAATTCCACCTAATGAAATACAGAGAAAAGATTAAAAAGTGACAGAATGCAACTGAGCTGTGGGACATGAAGTGGACGAACCAGCTACCATAGAGTGAGGGGCAGGAAGGACATGCAGAAAACAATGCCCAACTTCTTCAAACCTGATGGAAAGTCTAAACCACAGAGACCAAGAAGCTTCAGGAGCGTAGCCCAGAAACAACACAACAAACCACAAGGCGGGTCACAATCACAATGCTCAGAAACACTGATAACGCTGTACAGTACTCAGGAAATATTTAAAAACACATTCTATTTTTGCTAAAGAAAATTTAAAAAATGACCTCTGGCAAGAAACAATGAGCTGTAGTAAAAAATGGGCAAGCTCTCAAAGTAGTAAAAGACAGAAAGTATTGAAAATATTGACAATTTTGAATGCACTGAAAATATTGAAAAACCAGAGTAACAAAAACACTATTTATGACCATGTGGCGGCGGCGGCGGCGGCGGCGGCGGCGGCGGCGGCGGCGGCGGCGGCGGCGGCGGCGGCGGCGGCGGCGGCGGCGGCGGCACACGCCTTTAATCCCAGCACTTGGGAGGCAGAGCCAGGCGGATCTCTGTGAGTTCGAGGCCAGCCTGGGCTACAGAGTGAGTTGATGGACAGGCTCCAAAGCTACACAGAGAAACCCTGTCTCAAACACACACACACACACACACACACACACACACACACACACACACACAAACACACACACACACACACCACACACCACTATTTATGATCTGAAAACGATAAAACAGACTAAATTACAGAAACAGACTAGATGAGAGGCGTGTTAAAGGATCGCAGAGAAAGTGACCCAGATGAGAATCTGAACTTACAAAAAGAAATGGAGATCACCAGAACTGATTAAGAACAGGAGTCAAGAGGAAAGATTTTAGTCCTCCTGGTAAAACCTCTTTAATAAATATCTTTCTGTCTAGAGAAAGAATTTCATGGGCCATATGGCCAGTTTACAGGTGTAAAATGTAGGACAAAAGTGGAATAAATGACACAGGAGATGTGAATAGTCAAAGGCCAGGAAGTTCCTAAAGTATATATGTAGGGTTGTAGTATAACTGAAGAAAATTATAGTAAGCTACATATAAATCCTGAAAAACCACAGAGCAATTACTAAGGCAATGAGAACAAGGAAAAACAGAAAAATGACAATCCATGTTTAATAAAGGGTAAGAATAGAAACAAAAACAAAAATACGTGAAATGAAAAAATGACATAAGAGGAGAAACAAACTGAAGACATCTCAAATATATGAAGTTTATAGGACCTACACATACCAATTAAAGAATAAAAATATAGATGTTGCCAGACTGGACAAAACAAGATCAGAATATATAAATTCTGTAGGGAAAAAACAACAAAAAAATCAACTTAAAGGCCTAATAGTTTAAGGTAAAATGATAGTAAAGGGCATGTCAAACTCACACCAAACAGCAGAGGTTTAGAGTAATCTTATCAATAAAGAAAGTAGATTTTAGAGCTACAAGTATTATCTCGTCATAATGAGAATGAGTAGATTTATCTACAGACAATAAGAACATGATATAAAATTATAGCTTCAAAGTACATGAAGTAGAGATGAGTAGAATTGAAAGGACGCACCAAAAAGGCCACAGTTACACTTCAGAACATCAACAGTCAGCTCTCAATTATGGAAGAGAAAGAAAATGAGCTACCCCAAAGAGAACCAGAACGACACTGCTAACAACCTGATCTGATTGACATCCCATCAAAAGGCATGAAATATTCACCAAGACACATTATATTCTGGACAAAGTAAATCAAGATATGTTGAATTCATAGCTTCTGAGCAATGGAGAATTGAGAGAAGAAAACAGTATCAGAACATTTTGATAGCACCTGAAAAGGCTGAGGCTAATAAACATGCTTCTAATATTACAAAGGCTAAATATGAAATTACAAGTGGAGCTTAAAGTAAATTGAAATAAACAAAGGTATGGGCCTATATGTCAATTCACAAGATGTCAACAATAATGCTTACAAGGAAATATACAGCCTTGAATGTTTTCCCTGGAAGACAAGTCCAAAAATAAGCCTTGAATGTAAGAAATTAGAAAAAGAGAGCATTGAGGAAGAACAGAAATCCATGACAAAAAAAAATATCAGAAATGAAATCTCTAAAACTAAAGCTAGTTCTCTGAAAATATTGATGAACTGACAACCTGGGCAGATCAGCCACAAAATAAGAGAAAAGAAACACAAAGAGACATTAGCAGCAATCCTTATATAACCAAAAACCCCAGAGGCAATACAGAAGAGTCTTCTGCTATTAGAAAAGACAATGAAGTGAAGGAAAATTCCCTTGGAGGGAAAAAAGAACAGCCAAGCAAGGTATACTTACATTGATTTAATTCTTCAAGCAGGTGGCCACAGGAGAAAAAGAAACAGAACTAACTATACTCAAACAACAGGGCTACTTAGAGATTTCGTCTAGCCTAGGCTACAGAGTAATTTCATGTCTCAAAATTTAAAACAAAAAAGCATAACCCTAGACTTCAAGGAAACTACAGACCTCTGCTGACCCTGAACACTAACTCCCTAAAAGCAGTATCTTTGCCAAATGCTAATATACTGACTCACAACATATATAAAATGATAATGCACCACCGCCAACCATAGTTTAGATTAGTAAAGCAATGGGGGTTTAACAAAGAACAACTTACCCAATAATGCACTACATTAACAGTCTAAAACAAAAAGCCAAATGATCGCCCCAATATGTGGAAAGTATTTGATAAGACTGAGCATCCATTTATGATTAAACATTTTAACAAACTCAGAACAGAAACAAACTTCTTCTACCACACAAAACTCAGAGCATCACAGTAAATAAACACTGAATGACCAATCCCTTCTACCTAATGTGTCTGCTCTCAGGCTTCAGGATCACACTAGGGAGATTGGCCCAGCCAGCACAGATAAAAACCATCTTGGCAGGTGGTGGTGGCAAGCACTGGAGAGGTAGAGGGAGGCAGATCTCTGTGAGTTCAAGGCCAGCCTGGTCTAAAGAGAGAGTTCTAGAACATCCAGGGCTACACAGAGGAACCCTGTCTCAAAGACTAAACCAACCAACCTCCAGGCAGAGAAGCAAAGAGAAGGAAGCAGAATCCATCCTACAATACATTCCCACACAACACAGAAAACTAGAAAGAAATTTCTAAAAAAAATTAGACTTATTAAACAAGTTTAGCAGATGGTATGCTATAGTGTCCGCACTAAAACCTCAACTATACATAATAGTAATAAATATTTGGAAGTTAAAAATCTTTATGCTCATTTATAAGAACTTAGAAAACTGAAGTTCTTTGGGGTAAATTTGAATCTCCAACTCTCCCAAAAATGTATGAGAACTTTTAAGAAAAATGTGAAAACACTGTTCACTTTTTAAGAGCCCTAGGGTTAAAAAGATACAGCCAGAAAGTAAGGTCTGAGCGCTGACAGGCAGCCTGAATTAAGAAGACAAGGAAGGCCCAGCCCTGAGTGATGGCCCAGATGGGAGCTCCAGCCCAGCACTCTCAGTTGGGAAATGCTGGTCGAGATGTTGTTTTGGAAAGAGTCCTCAGGCAAAAAGATCACAGATTTCGTTAGACTCGACGCTGTAAATGACTGTTTGCTTTCCGTCTGATAAACACTGGGTTTTGGAAGCAACATTAAAAGAGCCAAAAGACATGGATGCTCTTCACCTTCAAAAAAGGTCTGGATTCTACTTCAAGTTGTACAACTGAGAGGCACTTAGATGGAGTGAAAGAATTAGAGTCAAGGGAAGAAAGTGACATGCATTCCTCTGTACAAAACCAAAAAACCTAATTAGTGAAGGGCTGACATCTATTTCAGGAATGTTTCATAGCAGAAAACAGAAATAGGTACTTCCTTTCTAAGGAACACAGAACACACAAAGGACAGGCAATGAATTTTGTCATCATCAAAACACATACAACCTATTTCTCTCTGAAATCTGGTTCCAGACCTGTGCTGGGTTGGTTTTCGTCAATTTGATACAATAGAGAGTTACCAGAGAAGCAGGAATCTCAACTAAGGAATTGCCTCCATAAGAATATCCTACGGTAACTACATGGGGCATTGACTTGACTGGTATGTGAGAGTGCCCAGCTCACTGTGGGCAATGCCTCTGGTGAGCAGTTGGTCTGGGGTAGTATATGAAAGTAATCTGAGGAAGCCAGGAAGAACAAGGCTGTATGTAGTATTCCATCATGGTTCTGCTTCACTCTCTGCCTAAGTTTCCCTCAGTGATGGACTATGTATAACCTGTAAGCTGAAATAAATCCTCTCCTCACCAAGTTGGCTTTGGTCAATGTTTCAGCACAACTATAGAGAAGCAAGCAAGAATAAGACACAAATTGACAGCTGACAGCTGAAAAATCTCACGAAAGCATCTCAAACACAGGTCCAAAATTCAACTGGCTCATCATTGTTCAACCTCTCCTTCTCCTGAAACTGATACATAGAGAACAGTATTGCACTGTCTATTGTGGGAACGCCTTCCCTGAAAAGACATGACCTTCCCTACCCTCTTTACAGAGCAACACCAACAAACCAAGCATGATTCCACCAAAACTGGACTTATAAAACCAACGAGTCTACTATGTTTACCAAGTATAAGTGAGGGGTCACTAATAGGAGCATGGGTGACCCAAAGAAGCTATACCAACCAGAATATCTCACCCAGTATAGATGAAGACTGCCTCATAGCTGGGTGGATGGAGCCCCTCCTTTACTTAGCCTTCCATGTCTGTATACTAGGACACATCCCAAGAACACAGGGTCACAAGAAAATTATGGCAGATTTACATATAAATGACCAGGGAGTAAAAGGGGAGCTCCTGAAACATCAGGTGGAGGTGCAATACCCCTCCTAAGTCTCCTTCTCTGAGGAAATCCAATCCTAGAGTCTCTAACAAATAGCAGCTCTTTTGGTGAAGATGACAGCTTGCTTAGAGGGCAGCGCTCTACAACATGACCCAGCCAGCAACTATAGACACTGCCTCTCCCTTTTTCACCAGCAACTATAGACACTGCCTCTCCCTTTTTCAGACACCCTCACCTTTCTACATCCCATCAGCTATCTTTCTATAAAGAAATAGTGAATAAGTTCAGACCAGGCTTTCCATGCCAAAAGGCAGAATCAAAGCCATTACATGGGGACTCAGAGAGGAGGAATCCTCTTGGCAAAATTTAAAATTAGTAACACAAATAAAATGCAATTTTTGTAATACAAAACTATTAAGAAGAACAGAATTTCTTCTTTATGAAATAATAATGTTTTACTTAAGTATCAAAATAATTACAACTATATTTCTGTTGTACTAATATGTGACAAGATTTTACTTATTTCCTATTTTAAAAATGTCTTCACATACATAGGTAACCATAAATACTAGCAGCATTCATTCCACAAGCCTCTAAGTTGAGCAAATCCATCAGTAGGAAGCCCTTGTAGAATTCTGTTCTCCATATATATCTTTCAAGATGTCATTTACAATGCAGAGGAATTGTTTCCAATGTTGGTTCTGTGAGATGAGACAGTTCTCACTGCACACCTAAATGAACTTTGATATATGGAAATTGCCTTTGTTCTTGCAGAGACTGAAAGGAAAGGCTGTTAGGCTTGCAGCTGCTGCTGGAATCATGCGTCTGCCACAAATTGGGATACACTCAATGCCACCGTTTGGGGTTGGAGGCCTGCAGGGCAGTAGGCAGCTGGACAGGACTATATTGTGAATATTGTTATCAGAATGACTTTATTGTAATAAAGTTCTATGCATAACTGTCACTTCTTAATTTTTAGTTACTTATATTAAGAAATGTTGACAAGCCTTTAGCAAAATCTAATTCTCTGACGTATTTAGTAGGTAAAGGTGGTTCTACTGCATGAGAAACTTTGAACTGTGCCCTTGATCTTATAAAAAAAAAAAAAAACAAACAACAATAATAAAAATACACCAAGTGAGGTGGCATAAACATGTAATCCCAACATTCAGAAGCACAGGAAGGAGGGTCATTAGTTGCAGGACAGTCTGGGCTACAGAGACACTGTGTTCCCCAACAGAAAATAAGTAAACAAACCACAGTAACACTTGGCCATTGCTGAGTTATCTAACTGCTATACACTGGGGTTATTTGCAATTACCTAGTTTTGGTTCTTAGAAAAATTCAAGGAACCAACCACGTCTGCGTCTTTGAACAGCAAGTAAGGTTTAGCAATGACACTACTAGTTCAAAGTACACAAGGCGCTCTGCTCTTACATCAGCATCTATTGATGCATAACACTGGGAAACAAATACAAGCAACACCAGACAAATAGAGTGAGTATGACCACATGTGTGTATATTTATATACATAAGTATATATGTCCAAATATATGCTATCACACCTACATTGTGACTGTAAGCCTTTTTCCATACATATTTTTACCCCTGCCAGGTTTAACACATCTTAGCACATTCTGCCTCTGCTTATCTGAATCTGTGCTTTCTTAATTCCCTTGTAAATAAGAAACATTTGACAGTGGGACCCACACTCCACTCATCTTCATTTTGGTACAGTGAGTATGCCATGGCAATGAAAAATGGAGAAATAAAAACAGTGATATGCATTCGCTCCAGTCACCACTAAGATTACTTAGAGCTGGGATTTGTGGTATGCAGAGCAGGAATGCAAACACCCAAACCTCCCATCCAGGGGTCCTGAGGTCAAACACATGTTCAGAGGTTCAGCAGGAGAACTCAGTGCTGGGAGACAGTTGCACACATGGCAATCATCTATTACAACAATCGGCTAGAGAAAAAGACGGGTGAAGACTGGAGCAGCAGTGCAGGAGCCTTGAATTTTCTCAGAGATGACCCCAATGAACATACTCCTTCCAGTAGACACACGTATGCAATATTTATGCCCAAGACAGCCTACTCAAGAGTCAGTCAAGAGATGTATTTTAGCCTTATCTGTCAAATTGGCAGGATCCCCGAAGAAAAGCCCATGCTCAATACCAAACAGGTAAAATAGTTTTATCTACATGACGAAAATTCTACAAGCTGAATTCCCACATGCTAACCAAATACCAAACTCACTGGCATATCCTCTAACCCTGGCACTTCCAGACATGCTCTGCCAAGTCTTTTCTGTGGAAAAGCACACATATTCTCTGTAGTAATGCTCCATTGCCACCAGACATGACTGTAAACACAGAGGATCAGAAGTTCAGTCCAGGGGGCTGCTTGCCCATACAACTCGAACAATATCAGACTTTGCATTTCATGTCATTTTCATGTGTCTGAAATTATTATTTTTTGACGTCCTTCCTCGGTTGTTTAAATACATCAAATCCTTTCTTAGAGTACGAGCAACAGGGAGGCAGCATCCCTACTTGGCCTACATGGTGTGGTTTGCCAACCCTCACACAGCCTGTCCTGTGATTACTCCCCCCTCTTTTAACTGCCTTAGAAAGAATTTACACTGCCACTGTTTGAAGCTCAGAATTCTTCACTTCATCACTCTATCTGTCACATTTACACTACAGCTGCCCCACAGTATGCACACAAGATGTTTCCACTAAAAGTTGGGTCATAACACCTTCTGCACAAGCAGGAGGACCATGGTTCAGATACCCAACACCCACACAAAAAACTAGGCATGGCCTTCGCATGCACAGTGCTAAGGAAGAACAGGGACAGGAGGCTTGCTGGCTCTTGCTGACTGCCAGTCTAGCCAAAGCAGCAAGCTCCAAGTTCTCCCAAGGCTAAGGTTGAACATGATAGAGCAAGGCACCCTATATCCTCCTCAGGCTTCCTCACTGAACACATATATGTATATACACCACACACATACTTCTGCTGAATATGCTGAGCAGTCTAATACAAAATCTAAAATTAAATGTTGACATGATCCCAGAAGTAGAGAATTCTAAACAGCAAAATTATTTCACGCAAAACAAAATTACTAAGAAACAATGAATAAAGTCATTTTCAAGCTATGTATATGACACATATGTAAACAAATTTCTTATCTGGATCCATTCAGAATATTTTTAAAATCCAAAATATTTCTGACTCCAAATATTTTGAATAAGCGATACTCAACCTGTAACACAATTCTTCATACTTTTAAGATATTCTTTAAAAATCAGGTAGGGTAGCCCACAGCTGTAACCATAGTGTTGGGGTTACAGAGACAGGTGGATCCCTAAACTCACTGGCCAGTCTAGCCAATTGATAAGAGTTCAGCAAGAGACCCTCTCAAAGAGGAAAAAAGATGAAGAGTAATTAATATAGGAAGATGTGTGATGTTGACATAGGGCATCAACACATATAGGCACACAAGTAAACACAAATATCACACATACAAAAGTAAAAAGTAAACCTCAAAGGACCATCTGTAAATATCTATGACTCAAAGTATGTATGTACGTATGTATTTAGGTGTGAATGCCCATGTGTGTACATGCAGTGGAGGCCTAAGATCAGCCTGGGGTGAGGTTCCTCAGGAGAGGTCCACTTGAGTTGTCAGAGACAGAGTCCCTCCCTCAAGGGCCTACAGTTGGCCAGTTTTGCTCTGCAACTTGTCAGCAGCTCCAGTCACCTGTCTCAGCCTACTTGGCCTTATAAGTAGAACCTGGGAATTGACCTCGTGTCTCCAAACATACATGGCAGGCACTTCACCAATTCATCTATCTCCCCTACTCCACAAAGTATTTTTAAATTAACTATGGGTCTTACTTTGTAATACTCCTTTGCAATCACATAACTGAAAAGAATGCTTATTTTTCAGGACAGATATACAGACATGTTATACAGTAATGATTTTTTTTTATTTGATGAGTTAAACAATACTTAAGGTAGAATTGCTTAACAAGAATACGTAATGAAATATTACATCTCAATTTTTCTTTCTTTTTAGAAAGAATGAGGTGAAAAGAATGTCATGTTTCAATGGTTTAAGAAAGTTCTATGGCTGGGCGGTGGTGGCGCACGCCTTTAATCCCAGCACTCGGGAGGCAGAGCCAGGCGGATCTCTGTGAGTTCGAGGCCAGCCTGGGCTACCAAGTGAGTTCCAGGAAAGGCGCAAAGCTACACAGAGAAACCCTGTCTCGAAAAACCAAAAAAAAAAAAAAAAAAAAAAAAAACAAAGAAAGTTCTATGAAGAAGGTCATTTGCTAAAGAAAAGTAACTTAATGGCACATTTTTAAGGTCAATAGCAAATATGCCAAGTGATGGGAAAACACGCCTCTGGGGAAAATAATGTATCAAGTATGTTGTATAATAATGTGTTGGAAATAGCATATGAAAACGAACTCTACAAAACTGGCCAAAGTCATCTATGATCTACATAAATCTATGAGGACGTTGAGTGGGAAATCAGAGAAGGGAATACACTTCCTTCTCTCAATGCAGCAAATACAGAGCACACACCTACACTTCCGGTCATATTGCAGAGTTGCTCTATTTCCACTGTGAATATTACATGAGCAGAAACTGGCTTACAAACTGTACTAGACTATGAATTTTACAGATGAATGCAACTCTAAAGCACATACTTCTATTATTTCTAGATTTTCCATAAGATCTCAAAAACTAATATTGAACCCTAGGTAGTGCTGTCACATCTGATAAAGTACTTAGAGCAAGAGTCTTGATAGCTATAATTGAAACAGAATTCAAAAGAATAACATACACTGAGGGGTAGGCAGAAATGGGTGGATCAATAGATACAGGACAGTAAACATGACAGGATGTTCATGGTGGATGTTCAGTGTCCACTGAAAAATTCCCTCGCTGGCAAGAGTCAGAAACACCCCCATTCCCACTGTTAGAGGAGTCCCACAAAAAAACCCAAGCTAACAACCATAACACATAAGCAGGGGACTTATACCACACCCCTGCAGCCACTGTGCTTTCTGTGGGCCTCTATGGGCCCTGCTTAGTTGAATCTGTGGGCTGTGTTCTCCTTGTGTCTTGGACACCTCTAGCTCCTATAATACTTCCTTCCATTCTTCTGCAGGGTTCTCCAAGCTCCATGGGGAAGAACCCTATGGAAATCTCTAATTTTGCCTCTCTCTGCCTAATATTTAGCTGTCGGTCTCTGCATCTGCTCCCATCAGCTGCCAGAGGAAGACTTTCTAATGACAAATGGGCATGTTTTCAACTGGTGCTGAGATTCTGCGGTTCTTGTTCAGACAGCACACTTGAGATTTCATGAGTGTGGCTTCCCTGTCATATCTAGAGGACACTACCATACAACAAATTTTCTGATACTCTCGGCTCTTTCTGAGTGCTCTTTTATGATGTCTCCTGAGTCTAAAGTGTAAGGTTGTGTTACAGGTATCAACTGGGGCTGGGGTACCCTGTGGTGTTGTGATCCTGAAAATATTGTGCACCCTAATAAACTTATCTGGGGTCAGAGAACGGAACAGCCACAATATTAAACATAGAGGTTAGACAATGGTAGCACGTGCCTTTAATCCTAGCATTTCAGACGCAGAGATCCACCTGGATCTCTGTGGGTTCAAAACCACACTGGAAACATCCAGGCATGGTAACAAGAGCCTTTAATCCCAGGAAGTGATAGCAGGAAGCAGAAAGGTATATAAGGCGTGAGGACCAGGAACTACGGCTGGTTAAGCTTTTTGGCTTTTAGCAGCAGTTCAGCTGAGATCCATTTGGATGAGGACTCGGAGGCTTCCAGTCTGAGGAAACAGGATCAGCTGAGAAATTGGTGAGGTGAGGTGGCTGTGGCTTGTTCTGCTTCTCTGATCTTCTAGCATTCACCCCAATAACTGGCATTGGGTTTGTTTTTATCAATAAGAACTTTTAAGATTCATGCTACAGTACCCCATGGTGATTTGTTCTCTGCACTTTGATCAATCGTAGCTTTCTGTAATCATCCCCATCTGCTTCAAAAGGTAATTGCTTTGTGAGGGATGAGATCTACACTTACATGTGGGTATAAGGATAAGTATTTAGAATGAAGCTAGAAATTTTACTGGTTTAAGAAAGAGGCAAAAGTAGGATCTACTTTAGAGTCCATGGCCTCACCAGCTACAGGTAGTGGGCCAGGTTTAAAGTACCAGGTCTGCCCTCCTATTGAACTGGCCTTAGCCAAATTAGGTGGCTGTTTGTTTACCTGCAGGATAGAGTGCCACTGTTGCAGCTTTTGAGGTTTTTGGCTGTTCTGGTCACTGCTGTAATTTGAAGATATTTCAGATGAGTAGGACTACTTATTTCACCTTGAATATCACATTCAGATATTATGAGAGCTTGTCCTCAGGGTAGGGGCTCTTGGGTCAGATCTAGCTCAACTTCTTCAAATTCCAAAGTGTCCAAAGTGTGTGGTGTTTTCACCAACAGGGTATTTCCTTCAGTTTCTATGGGGCAAGGGCCATAGGAGTACCCCATATTGTTTTGGAAATTTCATAGCCTCCACTAACCAATTACCCTAAAGAGGGTTTCCCATACCTGGCACTGGGGGTTTTGTTAGATAATCTATGACTTTTATAGGGAGCATTGTTACCTCAAGTTGTATAGCTTCATTTAAGACAGATACACACACATAATTTCAAGAAAACATAATATTCACTATAGCTTTTTTGAACATTCTTAATGTTATTTTTCTCTCCTCCCTCCCCTCTGCCCAATTTAAGTCTCTCCCAGCCTCATTTTTTTTCTAAATCCTCCTTTATGGCATCTGTACCCTAATATTATCCTCCCTAAAGATGTAGCCCCACTCCATGGTCCCATTTTACAATTCTGGCATTTGCCGTTACTACATATTATATGCTCACATCTGAAGATTTGGAGATAAAACCCATAAATAAGAAAGAACGCATGTGGCATTTCTTTTGTGTGACATAAATTTTCATCCCCTACACCTCAAAGCAAAATATGGCCACATGACAAGTCTAAGCTTAACTTCTTGCCAATGCATATCTAAGTGAGGCTATACGAGAGTAGATGCTCCACATCTTCCCCACACCTCACTGCACCAAGACTGCATCTTTGCTAATCTAACAGCTTAGTTTAGGAGTCCTTGATAGTGATGCTTTTGAGAAAATACTTGACAAGCACTTGTTTCCATTGGGATCTCTTCTGTGGATGGTGCCTGTTCAAGGCTTTCAAATTGTGTTATTCTCCTGCTATTTTGAAGGTTCTTTTTATATTCTGGATAAATGTCACCAACCTGTGGCTTGCTTTGTATTCCACAAATAGGAAGAGTCATAGAGAAAGAGCTGTCACTTTGATAAAGTCTACCTTTTGTCCTTTAATAGATCATGCTTTGTGTTTCATGTCTAGGATCTCTCTGCTTATCTGCAGGTTGCAAAAATGTTCTCCTACATTTTATTATACAGCTGTTAGAGTCTTTCCGTTTTATGTTTGATCTCTACTGGTTTGACTGTTGTATACATGGGAAGTTAGAATCAAAGGCTGTTTCTTTTCCTTTCCCATATGGATATTCATCATAATGAAAACCCTGCTTCCCGCCTTGAATGGACATTTGAACCTATAACAAAAATCAGTTGGCTGAATCTGTGTATCTATTTCTAGACTCACTATTGTGTTTCCAGTGGCTGATATGGCTTTGCTCATCACTTCCACGCTGCTTTGGTGTGGCTATTTCACAAAGCCATGAGGTAGGGAATGGTATTTATCCAACTTTATTCATTCTCGACTGTATTAGAAAACTCTATTTCCTTTGTATATCTTCTACAAGAAAAAAACTCCTATTGACATTTATATTGTGATCTCTTTAAAACTACCCATGAATTTGAGATTTGACATCTTTCCTACTTTATCTTCCAGTTCACGAATACTGCATGTAGTATTTAGGTTCATATAGGTCTTCCTTACTATCTTCGGACTTTTAGGTTTTAAAATACTTATGCTGCACAATATTTGTTACATTTTTTCCTAAGTATATAGTTGTTCTTGGAACAACTATGGAAAGAAAAATCTGCAGTTCCCATTTGTGCATTGCTGCCATATACAAATAGAATCATTTTGTGAGTTGATGTTTTATCCTTTCTAAAGCCAGAGTTCTAAGAGCTTTAGTGTAGATATCATGGGATTTTCTGTGTAGATAATTATATGATCACTAAACATTTTTATTTTTCCAATTGCACAGGACTCTGGCCTGACAAAACCAATTAGAATGTTTTGGGAATGAGAAACTGAGGCAGTTACTAGCCTCAGGTACCACGGCTGAATAGAACGTGGACTCTTTAGTGTCAGACATAGCAGTCAATCCACAGCCGAGCACGTTCACCTCCCAGCTCTCCCATCCACTCTTTACCCTTTGAACGTGTGCTGCTGTGGACACAGCATGTTCCTGTACAAGCCTCAACAAACAATGACCAGTTCAATAGTCAAGTAGGATACACTTTCACAAGAAAAACACAGCAGAGAAATCAAGTAGAAACTTTTTGCGTGCTCCATTTCAAAGAATGCACCCAATTTACTGTATTCTATTCAGCATTATACCAATTTAGCACCAATTTGTACTAAAAATTCAATCCATGCAATATAAAATGTCTATGGGAAATAAAAGAAATAACATTAAAGTAAAGTCAATCATTTATGGTGTTTCTTCAAAAAGATTTAACTCATTCCTTAAGGCTGTCTGATGAAATTAGTAGTCAGCTTTTCTCAAACCTGCCTTCCATGAGAGTAATCAATCGAGTAAGTACTTTTCAGTTCTCCCAAACTTAGTACACAGCTATGAACATTCCACATCACCAAAAGATAACTAATTCACAACAATGGCAGCCTTAGGCCATTCCCTCAGGCGTGAATGTACTTCTCTCAGAAAACACTCACTGAGAAAGGCTGGAATACAGGGGCTGCACTCAGGAAGCATCAAGACAAACTGTGGAATGAAAATGCACTCTTGGCATCTGGAAATCCAGCCAGGAAAAGGTGTTGTCATCCAGAACACCAACACACTCAACAGTATAAGTGCTACAGAAAGAAATAAGACTACCAGGAAATATGGGTGGAAAAGGCAATGATGGGTGAGTGAAAGAGGAACAAATGAGGAGAGCAGCCATGGAATTCCTGTGAAGGTGCTCAGACAATGAAAAGAAATCTCAGCCTTCTCAATTTTTTTTAAAGATCACTTCAGTGTTTTCTTATTCTTTACACACTGACCAGTAGTGGGTTTCTGTGTTAATAGTCATCTACTACAAGAAGCTTCCCTGATGAAGGATGAAGGACTCACTGACCTATAGGTTTATCAATAAGTCATTAGGAGCCACTTTATTGCTGTGTCCAGTTAGTAGACTAAGAGAAGTAGATTTTCCCCTATGGTCCATGGACTATCTAACCATGGGTTCTGGGGATCACTGATAATGTCAGTTGCGGGTTCTTCCTCAAGGAGCAGGCCTTAAATCCAATCAAAAGGCAGTTGGCTACCCCCATAACATTGCTGCCATTGTTGCATCAATGGACATATCTTGACAGACTAGTTATAATTACACCCGTAGGTTCAAAATTAAGAGTAAATTGATTATTTTTCTCCTCCAGTAACATGCACAACACCCACCAGTAGGATGAATGCTGGGATGAAGCATCAAATAAAATATCAGCTAAATTTCTCCATGTTCTATAACTCAAGTAATGGTGTCTTTAGCAATAGGATCTTAGCATCAAGTCCTGGAGGGTAACAACTAGTACTGCCAATAGCCTGTAATGTTTTTGGGGCCATCCATGAGACTCCATTTGCCAACAATCCAAAAAATGGGTAATCCATTTCTGATACTAGAGGTTTATCTGGTAGTATACAGCATCTAGTTGGAGTATTGTTCCTTGTTTATCCAGTAGTTAAATAATCTCTCCTCCCTCCTCGTGTGTGTGTGTGTGTGTGTGTGTGTGTGTGTGTGTGTGTGTGTGTGTGTGTTAGCTTTTACAATAGTAGGTTTCTGTATGGCTTTAGTAATAGTCAGCCCTACCCATATTTCCTCCTATACTCTGTCCTCCCATACCCTAACCCATTTAACCCTGATTGTTCCATTTTCTCCCTTTCTCTTTTTATAATATATCCTATGTCCCCTTCCTTGAAATATTCCTTCTTCTCCCTAGTTACATCACTAGTTACTTAATTTCTGTGAGAATTCTAAATGAAGTACACACATCTAAAGCATAAAACTAGCATTCACCTATAGGAAAAGGTTATAATGTTTGTCTTTCTGGGACTGGGTTACCTCAGTCAGGATTACTGATTCCATTCCTATCCATTTATCTGTAAATTTCATAAATTAATTTTACACTCCCCAACCTAAATGTATAATATTCACATTATCCATTCAACTGTTGATGGGATCTAGGTTGTTTCCACTGACTGGTTATTGTGAAGAGTGTAGCAATAAATACAGATGAGAAAGGAACTCTGTAGTATGAGATAAAGTCCTTTGGGTACAGCTGGATCTAGAGGTAGATCTAGTTCAGCTTCTTGAGGAATCTCCATACAGACTTCCACAGTGGCCATACCAGTTTGTACTCCCACCAGCAGTGAATAAGTGTCATGCCCTCTTTCCCCACAGCTTCACCAATATCTAATGCCATTTGGGGTTCTGTTTTATGTTTGGTTTTGTTTGTTTTAAATCTGATTGGGATAAGATGAAATCTCAAAGTACTTTTAATTGCATTTCCCTAATAGTTAAGGACGTGAAGCACTTTTTCAAGTGTTTCT
The DNA here is from genome assembly GCF_049852395.1 of Peromyscus maniculatus bairdii. Lineage (NCBI taxonomy): Eukaryota > Metazoa > Chordata > Mammalia > Rodentia > Cricetidae > Peromyscus > Peromyscus maniculatus. The sequence goes on from NC_134856.1 coordinate 111,045,239, forward strand.
CCGATGCCTGTTTTATCTTTGGAGAACTCTAGTTCTGTGTACCATTTTTGTAACTAGGTTCTATGTTTCCTTGATGTTTAGTGTTTTGAATGATCTGTATATTCTAGATATTAACCTTCTGTCAAATGTTGTATTACTCAGGGTTCTCTAAAAAACCAAACTGATAAAATGAGTCTAAATTTATATAGAATAATATATAGAATGAATATATATATATATATACATATATATATATATATATATATATGATTCATTAGAATGGCTTACAGTTTATGGCCCAACTATCACAAATTGGCTTTCTCCCAGTGGAAAGTCCAAGAATCCAGTAGTTGTTCAGTCTACAATGCTGGATGTCTTAGCTGGTCTTCAGTACACACCAGAATCCAGAAGAAGTAGGCTCTAATACCCATCAGGCAATGAACTTGCCAGGGAGAGTTAAGGCAGGTATGCAAAGAGCAAGTGCTTCCTTCTTCTGTGTCCTTGATATAGACTGCCACCAGAAGGTGTGACTCAGATGTAAGGTGAATGTTCTCACCTCAAATGATCCAATCAGTAAGAAAAAAAAAACCTCGCAGATATACCCAACTGGTTGAGTTTCAGTTAATTCCAGATGTAGTCAAGTTGACAACTAAGAATAGCCATCATAGATTTTACAATTAGAAAAAAATTCCCCCTGCCTTTATATAAGCTAACTCTTCACTCAAATGATTGTGCCTTTTACTGTACAGAAATATTTTGGTTTAACGAGGTACCATTAAACTACTGTTGGGCTCAATGCCTGAGCTACGAGAGTCATGTTCAGAAAGTGCCAATGAATGCAAGCTTGCCCTATACTTTCTTCTCTTACAGAGTCAGAGCATCAGGTCTTAAATTGAGGTCTTTAATCCACTTATAGTTGAAATTTGTACAAGATGAGAAATGCAGGCCTAGTTTCATTCTTCTACATAAAGCTACCCAGTTTGACAAGCTTTTGAGATCATTCACTGAAGATGCTGTCATCTTTTCTCCAGTGTGTATTTTGTCAAAAACCAGATGTTCATAAGTGTGTAGATGCATGTGTGGATCTTCCATTGTATTCCACTGATGAATGTGTCTATTTGTATGCCAATACTATACTCAGTAAATGGGATATCTCACATCCCTGCCTGCAAGGCTCAGGGATCTATGTAGATGAGGAGGCAGAAAGATCACCTCAAAAAAACAGTATTTTCCAAACCCAACAGAAAGATGCAGAAATTGTGACAACATGTACAAGACCTACACAAGGTCAATCCAGACACATCCCAACATGAAGGAGGGGAAGTGGCCATGACATGCCACCGGAAGATGAAGAACTATTGGTATTTGATTGCTATTTGGATAGTAAAAGTCAGGTTTCTTTCATTAAGTGACACCTAGTATATCAACCATACTCCAGGGCAGGCGTCATACCTCGGAACAGTTACCAAAACCAAACTGGATTTGCTGTTTTGTTTTCTTGTTAATAGAAAGAAAATATGAACATAGGTAGGTAGGGAGGTGGAGAGGATCTGGGAGTTAGAGAAGGGGGATAAATATAATCAAACTACATTGTGTGAAATTATCAATGAATAAATAAAAACTTTATTTTAAAAAGGAAAAAGTCCATCTTGCTGTCTTCTTCTGTACCATCAAATGTAAATGGCCACAGTGATTCCTTTTTCTGGTGTTTTGACCTCTGTTTCAATACAAGTAGCATCAAATTGGTTTTATAATGTCTTATAGACCACAAAACCTTCTAAACCAGCCATTAAGCCCTACATTTCTAAACCTTAAAGTGCACCACTCATAACACCAACTTCTATTTCATTTTTATTTTTTCATTTTTGTGTTTGTTTGTATGTTTGTTTGTTTGTTTATTATGTATGCAGTGTTCTACCTGCATGCCAGAAGAGGGCACCAGATCTCATTACAGATGGTTGTGAGTCACCATGTGGTTGCTGGGAATTGAACTCAGGACCTCTGGCCAACTTGTATTTCTTCTGAACCATCCTCTCCTAAAAGCTAAGACAGCAAACACAGAAATGACATAGCTTGTTCTCACTGAATGGGGAGCCCATGGACTTCAGCTTCATTGTCTACATGGAAAATTTAAATTTCTACCATCTTCTCTGCCTCTAAAGTCTACGACTATATATGCATCTCCAAAAGGACTTTTAATTAGCCAAGAACAGACTCATATTAAAGAGATGTGTGGGCACTTGGTATTTGGCCATGAGGCTACAAATAATAAAGGGACTTATTAAATATTTTCTAGAATTTACCCCTAATTAAAAGGAGGGGTTTTTTTTACCTATCAGACAACTCTCATTAATTGGCAAAAGATCTTAAGCAGTATAACCCATTAAAAAATTGCTTAAATCAAGCTGTTGCTCACTATGTGGATTATACTATTCTGGTACCATTCAAGCATTTGGCATGGAACCATTCCAAAGAAAGAATCGAAAATCTGCATATTTACAATAGAAATCAATGGATCCAAGCAGTTGTTTCTCATCTACTACACCAAATCGAGGAGGTATTTAATAAAACACGGCTATATAAAAGTCATAAATTCAAAAGGAAAGAACAGCTGGAAATATAGAATATGGTGAGGGACAAAGGCAACAAAATAAAACTTTTAAAAAGAAAAGGTACAGAATAAAGAAGAGAAAATGTAGACGTGAAAGGCAATTGATTAATGCAAGAAACCTATGGGAGTCTGCTTAACGGGTAAAGGGAACTTATTAGGAAAGAAAACTCACTAAACAGAATAGGAGAATCGTCACAGGCTCCTGGAAGGCTGGGGTACTGTCCCACGCCTCTCTGCTGCCTGAGTCAGTCCCCACCATCCAAGCCCATGTGAGAGAGGAGAGTGGCAAAGTGTGTCTCAGGTCTTAAGGGTAGCCCTGAGGCCATGCCCCAGGGGCGAGTACTTCAAGGTGATAGGCAGAACAGTTACCTGCTACATCTTGAGCGGCTGTACCTCAAGGTCATAGGTAAAACATGTCCACTACAATTGACTTCAGAGAAAGGCAAATGCTTGGTTAAAGAAAAGAAATTAAGAAATTAGACAACACAATATGATTGTGCTTCAAATAAGCATTTGTAAAGTACATGGGTAAGTCCAGGACACAGCTGTACTGTGTGGGAAAGATAACAAAACAGTGGTCAAATTAAAGAAGAACCAACTCAGAAATGCATATGTTACTGGCTTTCCTAGATCTTCCTTGAATTTAATGTTAACAGAGTCCTAAATACATTAGTTACATTCCTAATAGAATACTTGAGCAAAATAGCAAGAGTAAACTTGAAAAAGTGATCATTTGAAAAATAACTGAAGAACAAAATACGCAATGGAAGTCCATTCTACACAAAGACACCCACTGTGCTATCAAGGCCACTGCTGGACCCCCCAGAAGTGTTAGTAAGCTTGGTCGTGCAGCACGGGAGCCCCAGGCCCTCTTTCCTCGTGGGCAGATGTTACGGACAGGCAACTCCTTCCCAGGAGTTGGCGTCAGTGCTCCACAGCAACCTCTCTTTCCGTTCTTTTGCCTCTTTCCTCTGTACATAATGAGAATTAAGGTAGGAAAATAAAGATAAAGAAAAAACTCAAAAAGTAGAAATATAAAAAAGAAAGGCAGAAAAGAGTTTTAACAATTTTCCACTCTGGAAGTGACATCAATGGCTATTCTAAAGAATAAACATAAGGGCATTAAAAATATACTCAGTCATCCAAACTTTAGAGTAAGAGCAGTATGCAATTGGAGGCACTTAAATTCTCACCACGAGCTCATTATCCAAAACAGTGCCACTAGTTACCCAAACATTCATGGTGAACACCACTACCTCCCAAGCCCAGTTCAGCGTCCTTCTATTGTAGGAAACCTGTTATACATTCTGGACAGTTGTGGTAGTTTCAAGGAATGTAACTCTAAGTCCCGAATGCAATATTATCCCAGACAACAGAGTAAAAGTTATTTACCAGTGAGCTAAGAAATTAGATTGCAAGACCCTCCAGAGCAGTGGTTTAGGATCTAGGTCTTGTTTGTTCACCACATACAGTGTCCAAGCACTCTGCACATTAACAGAATGAACAAAGGATAATTTAGTGGATATGCAAACAAATAAGTAACATGCTATCAGTGTGATTTGTTATCTTCCGGTGACAAGGTCCATTCTTGTATTCTTGTACATATACTTTCACAAATTTATAGACATGTAGAGGAAAATAAAAGAGAAAAAGAATAGACGAAAATACCACCACAGGCAGAACTACACATAAAAGGCATTTTACAAGGTAAAAACAAACAAACAAAAATTCCACATAAACTCATATTATCTTATGACTAATACCTACTTTAGGTTAGCCTTTTAAAGTCATAAAAATATACATTACAAAAAACTAAATCACATATGTTGTTTTAAAACTGAAACCAGGAATTCTTACAAATGACCTTATTGTAAAACCAACTTTCTCAGTGGACTTATAGGAAAAACATGCATTCCTCAGAGACTATTTCATCAGATAAAGTAAATGAGGTCTTAACTACATGCACTATTGCCTTTTTAAAAAGCCAAATAAAACATTGTGCTTTGTCAGGGTTAGAAAAAAAATAAACCCACTGAGGCTACCATGCTGATACCGTAGTAAAATGAAAGCAAAGTGGTTTTCAAAGTAAATATGGGGTATGTGTTATTCTAGTGGTGGAGAGAGCTGACAGGCCTGCCGAATGTTACATGTGTATCCAATTACACATAATTTTGGTCGAACTACAAACTTGGTCCCACCCCCTCTTCAGACCAAACTGGAAAGTAGTTTTCTCGAAGCAACAGGCCCATCTACAGAAGGCCCTTGATATATCCAACCACATTTACTGATTCCTTAAACACAGAACCTAGTCCCATGGACCACAATGCAAATAGAGGCTTGAAAGGAGAAACTAGGAAGGCATGAAGGGCCAGGACAGTGGGCATCATTTGTAAAACAATGCATATGTCTTAGAAGTCCCATCCTTCAACTATCTCATGAAACTACAGTGTTTTTAAAGGCATAGTCTCACTGTGTATCCTAGGCAGGCCTGAAATGTGTAATTCTCCTACCTCAGCCTCCTAAGTGCTGGGATCACACATAGGTGCTGCCACATAAAGCCGTCAAACTGATCCCAATCCCTCCCCCACCACCGTCTTATGAAAAACCCCAGCACACTGATCTCATCATCATGTTACACACAAGTGGCCGTTTACAGTCAATGCTATTGCTCATGGATTTGGTTTCATTTTCAACCCTCCTTTGACTGCCTCTGAAGTCATCTACAAGATAAAGTAAGACATAGCCTCCACGTAACATTCCAAGGAAGCCCTGTCCAACATCCCAACAACCCACCATCATGCTGAGGTGCCTTTCTTCATTTCTACACTACCGGACTGCACAGTGTTATAGCACTGCTTTGAGTTTGTGTCTTTGCGTTTTGCTGTGGAATTCTCAGGAGACATAAATGAACTCCTGTTATCCATAATAAATGGAAAATTATCAATCACATTTGAGCAAAGGTAAAAACAATACAAAATAAGTAAATATCCTGATACAAACTCTTAGATTTCCTTAACAAACGAGCACAGAAGTCTTTTACATATGTAGGTAAGCTGTTATTTTCTTAAGACTTATTTTATTTTATGTATATGAATGTTTGTCTGCATGTATATACAACATATGTGTGCTTGGCGCCATGATGGCCAGAAAAGGGCATGAGAACCCCTGGAACTGGAGTGACTGACAGTTTTGAGCAGCCACATGGGTGCTGAGAACTGAGCCTTGATCCCCTGCAAGTGCAGTAAGTGCTCTTAATCCCTGAGTCATCTCTCCAGCCCCCAGGAAGTTGATGCTTCAAATCAAAAGTTAAAAAACTTTCTAAATTGTAAATGCATCTCTAAGTTGTTATACTCATGCTTGTACACACCATACAATCTGTGCAATAACCTGAATAAACTGTCAATCATTTCACTCAACTTCTTTAAACGCATATCTATAATGGTGGATGTAACTTTCAGTATCGTTACTTCAGGTTTTTCTTTAATCCAAATTCAAACTAATTCTCTCATCTTCAAACTAAATAGTTTTGTCAATAAGAAAAATTATAATCAAGTAATATTGTTTTACAAAGGGCAAGAGAATTCTTTAACACAATAGGATTGAACTGATTTTTAAAATCATACTTTATATATGGCAGTGATCAATACATACACATGCATGTATATATATAGATATACATATTCATTGCAAAGTTTACATAAAATAGTAGTTATATGAAGAAAAATGTACAAAATTTAATATTAAAGCTATCCTAACATTGGCTAGCATTTGTTAACTGAATGACTCACTTTAAGAACATTTATTTAGCCAGTATTTGGAAGTTCTCAAGTTTAAGGATAATTACATAACAGGTATGGGCCAATAGTGCCATCCACTGTTCCTATAAAGATCTTTCCCAAATACAGCTTTATAATGCATAAAAAAATCTATTGCATTGAAATCTCATTTGTATAATATTTGAGTGAAAATAATATATTTTGAGACTCCAGTGATGACATGAAAAGAACTACAAATTTCAAGATAAATAGTTTTGGGCTGAAAGGGTAAAAGTGTTACAAGTTCAAGATATTTAATTGTTTAGGATGTTTCATTTTGTTTTCAATAACAACAACAAAAGTCATCTACAGGAAGAGAAGTAAAAAGTCCCATGTTCCAACAGGGCTACAAAAGGTTTCTGTTTCACCTTACTGTGGGAGTGCTTAGCCAGTATCAACGGACTGGATGCTGGAGGACACACACTAAAGGGCTCCGAAACTAAGATGCAATTATTTGGTTATTTATCAGGCATTTATTTACACAGCACACATATTTACCAGGCATGGTGGTACACACTTGAGAACCCTGCACCAACTAGGAAGAAACAGGAGGATCACCACTTTCACTTTGAGTATATCCTGACTCAAAAAACTAAAAGCCTGAATCGCTGCAGTAGAAGTTGAAGAACTGATTAATGGAGGATAAAGTCTGAACCTTAGAGATGAGCTCCTGAAGCTTTTGTGACCAAACAACAAACAGGATGAAGCCTCCAGTAGGGGAAAGGACCATAGGAAATGTTCATACAGTATGGTTCAACAGCCCCAAAGTTCTGCAGGAAAATCTCATCAGTATATCAGTTATGAACATGGTAGACAGTACTGAATCCCATCAGAAAGAGAGGTGACCTGAGAAGTAATTAATTTACTCAAATCCCCAGTCAGAAAACAACAGGGTCTGGGACTCCAAACTCCAATCACAGACTCATCCCAGTGAACTCTGTGGCCTCCAGAGCAGGCTGCTGTCACATTCCATATTGACTACTCTGCATGGCTTACACAACATGATTAACAACAGCTCTGCCTCATCTTAGGAGGTGACCATTTACAGTTACAGCTTTTAGTGGCTAGATTTCACAGCCCATCTTAGAATGACTACATATTTCCTTTGGAAAAAAACTCAACATAGAGCAAATGCAGACTGAGATCTGCTTCAAGTTACCACTCTAAGAGCAGTCAAGCTCTAGGTCTGCGTATGACCAAAAATGCCACTCCCTGCAGAAATGACTGCCTACATACCCTAGAGCTCTGGTCAACATTTGACACTCTACCAATCGGCAAATTAAATTTCCTCTTTTAAAGTAATAGCAAACTACTGTGATGGTTAATCTTGACTGTCAATTCAACTGGATTCAGAGACAGATATGGGATAAGTAAAACACACTTTGGATATGTGCCTGTGAGGGTGTCTCCACAGACAACACACACAAGGGATATTAACACAGAGGAAGAGGCACCCTGAATGAAGTGGGACATCTAAATACAATAGGGCCCAGGTGGACCACAAGAGGACACAGTGGTAGGTGGGCTGGCACAGGTGAACTCTGCACTACTCGCCTCCTTTACACCAAACAGTGTATCTAGGCAACCATGGGTTGAAAGCTCAGAGCCTGTGAACCAAAATAACTCTTTTTCCCTTTTGAAGTGTTTTTGTCAGAACAGCACAAAAGCCTAACACAACTGCTAACCACTCTAGCTATATAGCAACATAAAAGCAATAGAAATAATACCTCGTTGGAGAAATCAAGGTCAGTGTGTAGGCTGAAATACTTTCCAAACAGAGAAAAAATTACAACACAGAAGCCTACTCGGTTCTTCTTAAAGCATCTGTAGTATCAACCACGGATCTATTTCCAGTCTTCGGAAAACTACACTTGGTGTAAATTAGAATGAGGATGGATTACTACAGTTAAGCTGCAGTTAAATCCCTTAAGAAGCTCAAAGATGCCAGTTCTCAAGTTCTCTACTTGTCACAGGCCAGCAGGAAAGAGTTAATGATTAGATACTGGTCCACAGACCGCACACTGAGAGGCATCAGCCAGGACATTTAAGTAAATGACCATGCCTTGGTCCCTGAACTTGTCTTATTGAAAGACATACTGTTCTTACATGCCATGTTGTCTCACCTAGCTCAAAGTGAACCTTCGCTGCAAGGTTTGATTCAGTCATACCAGGTGAGACAAGAAGAGGGTCTCACCTCGCTGACAGAAACAACTAGAAGGTGCCAGCCTGCAAACAGCCTCACTGCATTCTGCTCTGGGACGACTTTTCACTGTGACAGACAGCTGACTGAAGAGAAGAAAGACAGTGGGGAAGAGACAGGGGATAGGAGGAAAGGAGGTCTGAAAAGGGGTAAGAGGAGAAAAACAGAATGGAAAGAGGAAAAGAGGGAAGAAGAGGGAGTTGGGAAGGAGAGAGCGTGACATAATTAGCTAAGGTTGAATTTCAAACACCAGTGCTCAATTTATTGCTAAAAACTGGCAACATTTATATATATATATATATATATATATATATATATATATATCAATAGTAATTTTAAAAGAAGAGGTCATGAATTTGAGAAGAGGTTGGGGGTAAAGGGGGAGCTGGTGAAGTAGCAGGAGAGGTGGAAACGAAGGAAATACAGCACTAGTATATAGATATTTTAAGGCGGCAATACTTCACCATGTTGCATACATTGCTGAGTAACTGAAATTGCTGAGCACTTTTGTCAATTATTTGGTCTTGAGTCATTACCTCTTTAGACAAAGGTAGCAAGATCTTCGGAGAGTTATCTCAGAGCATATCACATAAGCTGAAAACCTAAAGCAATCAGATTCAGGAGGGCCTGATTCATATAATATGAATATCTGAACAGGAGTCTAACTTGTTGAACTAAATGAAAATAAATGAATGACTTTCTTTGGTTCTTGAGAACATGCTAGATATAAAGTATCTAAGAAAATAATTTAAATATACTAAAATATATAGTTGTCTTGGTTTGCTCTTTGTTGCTATGCTATGATAATACATTCAAAGGCAATTTGAAGAAGATCAGAGGACAGAGCCAGGCACAGAGTTAAACATAGAGGTCAGGCAGTGGTGGCACACACCTTTAATCCTAGCACTCCAGAGGCAGAGATCCATGTAGATCTCTGTGTGAGTTCAAGGACACACTGGGCTACATAAGATTGATCCTATTTAGGAGAGAAACCAAGCCAGACAATGGTGGCACACACTTTTACTCCCTGATGGGTGATGTCTTTCTATATGCTGTGAATATGGGTTGCTCTGATTGGTTGATAAATAAAGCTGTTTGGCCAATGGTGAGGCAAAATAGGGTTAGATGGGACATTCTAACTAGAGAGGAGGAAGGAGAAAGGCAGAACAAAGGAGAGTCTGCCAGCTGCCACCATGAGAAGCAAGAAGTAAAGATACCGGTAAGCCACAAGTCACGTGGCAAAGTATAGATTTCTAGAAATGGGTTGATTTAAGATGTAAGAGTGAGCTAGCTAACAAGAAGCTTGAGCCATTAGGCCATACAGTTCATTATTAACATAAGCCTTTGTGTGTTCATTTGGGTCTGAGCAGCTGTAAGACCACAGGAGCCAGGTGGGACCAGAGAAACTTCAGCTGCAAATCCCAGTATCTGGGAAGTACACAAGCCATTAATCCCAGCACTAAGAAGGTTGAGATAGGAAATGAAATGGCTGGGTGGAGAAAGGTATACAAGGCATGAAGAGACAGGAACTAGAGGCTCTTTCGGCTGAGGACTCGGAGGCATTCAGGCTGAGGATTCATGAGGAGTTGGAGAGGTGAGAGGTGGCTGTGGGTTGTTTCCTCTGATCTTTCAGCATTTACCCTAATATCTGGCTCCAGGTTTTTATTATAAGACCATTTATTATTCGAGCAATGTAGCACAAATCTTGCCAATTCCTCAGCTGATCCTGTTTCCTCAGACTGGAAGCCTCTGAGTCCTCATCCAGAATGAATCTCAGCTGAACTAAAAGCCTAAAAGCTTAACCAGGCTCTAGTTCCTAGTCCTCATACCTTACATATGTTTCTGTTTCCTGCCATCACTTCCTGGGATTAAAGGCGTGTGTCACCATGCCTGGCTGTTTCCTGTGTGGCTTTGAACTCACAGAGATCCGCATGGATCTCTGCCTCCAGAATGCTAGAATTAAAGGTGTGTGTGCAATCATTTTCTGGCCTCTATGTCTATCTAGTGGCTGTTCTGTTCTCTAACCCCAGATAAGTTTATTAAGGTGCACAATATATTGGGGAACACACTATCACCACAAAGCACCACTGACATAAAGAGACAACACGGGAGCTTTGTCGTTTAGAATGCTGATGGTGAACATGTGTTTAAGGACAGAGGCCAAGGAGATGCAGCCCATTCTACTACTCCTTGCTGCTTCTGCATGTGGCAGAGAGGGACATTAAGAGGACATCTGAGATTCTCATGACACCTAAAGAATCATTGCTGGTGCCCTCAGCACAAGGAAGATGGCTGAAGCAATTTCCCAAATATGGAATCTTTGATACCCCTGCTTGTAGCGTATATAAAACCATGATTTCAGTTTTATAGGTGACTTGGGAGAAGTTTATCTCTGTATTGTACAATCTGATAATGACATAAATACAAAATAATTATATTTTCAAATGTACTGTGACTATATCCATCTAATAATGTCCATGTTTTAAATAGACACATAAGCTTTTTAAAAAAAAAGCACTAATAGTAACTATTTCTCTAAAGATAATTTCAATTATGTAGGTTAAGTTTACAACCAATGCCATTCATTTATGTATTTATAGAGAGACTACATATCAAGGACTATAAAAGAGGGGAGAGATGGAGAGTAACAGATACTTTTTAAAAATGATAATACATCTAATTATGTAATTTAAGAAAATTAAATTCTCCCCAAGGTCTCTAACTATCATCTTTCTCATATCTGACTGAGGGAAAATAACAAGAGACAAGATAAAGAATGAAAGATAAAAGTATCAGGCACCAGGAGGCCAGGTGGTATTTTCTGAAATGTGTTCTAGTGAGGGGGCGGGGGAGTTGGAGCCTTCACCCTAGGTTAATCTGACAGCTCTGGAGATTGCACTATCATAACTAAGCTTTGGAACATGAAGACTGCCAAAAATGATGACTAACACTCAACGGAATCCACAAGTAGATACAAACTGCCTTCATTTTCCAATGTCCACCTTCTTCCTTTGTGTCCTCTGCACAGCCCCTGCTATCCTGTTCTCTACTCTCCACTCCCACTGAGAAGAAAGCAAAGGCATCACTCAAGGGAGCCCTAACAAACTACTGTGGTTGTTCTGGGAGAACCCTTTCCATAGGGACAAGACAAATGATTACCCCCTTCTTGTAGGGCGCCAAAAACAAAACGAAGAACAACTTGGGGGAACCGTGAGCTTCAGGCTTACTTACAGAGCATGACAGAGAGTTCACTTATAGGCACATGGGTAATACCAAAACAGCCACACCACCAAAAGTCTCAGCCCAGATGGATGGCAACTTCTGTACTTCTGCATAGAGCTGTCCCTTCAGTTATCCTTCTCCTTCTATGTACTTAGCACCATGGGGCTACAAGCAACCAGGGAAGAATTACATACAACAAACTAGAAAGGAGAGAGAAACCACAACCGCAGATGGGATGACCCTCCCCACTTTCTGTGAGAGAATGCCACCAGTTATCAGATCAGTCTCAAGGGTCTTTGGCAAGTACTCACAGCTGCTCTCATGAAAATGGTGGCTTTATACTTGTAGGATCATGCTTGCAACAGGTGGAGTGCCTGGTAAGATGCTCCTGAGAACAAAACACACACACACACACACACACACACACACACACACACACACACACACGCGTGCGCACGCGCGCGCGCTCATGCACACAGACACGGACACAGACATGGACACACACACACACACACTGTGTCCTGTAAAAGACTCTAATGGAACTTATGGGGTCATACATACACACAGATAGACATGAAAGTAGAAGGGACTAGTTGGGAAAAGAAAAGGAAATGATGAGGACAGTAGGAGAAGAAGAGAAGGGAACAGGAGTGAATATGTAAACACATATATAAACATTTTCTGATATACCCATTACTACATATAATTAACACGTGAATAAAAATGTTTAAAAGGAGACATTGCAGTTACTTACTCAACATGAAAGATTCAAACTGCTTTCTCTGATCTGAGTCAGTAAGGAAACTAGTAGGAAAAACTGGGGGTTCACAGCCACTGTCCGTCCTCCTTGACTCCTGTTTCTGGAAAACACAAAAGTGCCCTTCCTCTGCAAGGCTGACTGTCCACTAGTGCTCATGGTACCGTTTGCAGCTGCCACGCCCCTGTGTTTGGTCCTTGCTTCTCTGCTTCGAAACAAGCTCAGATTCAAGAAAGACTACCTCGTACTTCACAGTTAAACAGTCTCACAGCAAACCTTACTGACTTCTAACCAGGACTCTCATTTTCAGAGTACAGAAATGGTTCATATATGCCTCAGGCATGGCAGGAGAGCACTCCACCCACTCAGTTACACCCACAGACCCCAGCCTCTCTCTTGTTGAGAAAGATTCTCACTAGATAACCCTGCTTGGCTTGAACTCATGGCAATTACCCTATATTAGCCTCCCATCAGCTGAGATGGCAGGTGTGTTCCTCCACCACCTGACTGGCCAACCTTCCTTTCTGAGCATTATCCCTGCATCTCTCCATCTTTGCAAAGCAATTCACATTGCAAACTACTGCCAAGAAAACTATCTCACAGCTCGTCCATATTTCAGCATCTCTCTCCACCTCTAGAAAGTGAGGGGACCTGCACTTCTCACCCTGGGCAATCGGATTCTTCACACACAAGACCATCCGCCTCAGCATTCCAACATATTCTGGGATCTCCAGACAACTGTACAGATTTATACAGGTCATACAACATGCCTGCTGCCCTTGCAACTTCAGCTCTCCTATCTTCCTGTAACTTGCTCTTCATAGCTTCCTGTGTGAGCAGGCATGTCCCTCCAATCATATGTGCATGTTAAGCTCCAGAACACTGAGAGGCAAGCTGGGATTTAAGCTGTAGTGAAATTAAAGTTGACAATGCACTGACATTAAAATACAGATTGCCCTGGGTTATTCCAGTGAGCCCAGAGTCATCACTTAAAAGTAGAGGAGTTAGAAGGGAAGGAGACAAGAGAAGACAGACAAAGAGAAGTAAATGTTGTCAAGTGAACTACAAACATAAGGAACAGGGAAGAGTCTCCAGGGGCTGAAAGGGCATGGCCGCCAAGGCTCTGAAGCCTCCAGAACTGCCCTGCAGCACTAACTGGCACAGTAAGACCTATTAGACTTCTCACCTCCAGAAGCATAGGATAATAGGTTCACAGGGCTACCAGGTCTGTGCTTGGCAAGTGAAATCAAATACATCTCTGTATGCAGTTGTCCAAAGTCATTCTCCCTTATCCCTTCTCATCTTTCTCATCTAATAAAGAAATCTCTGCTGACCATATTAGACATGAAATCTTATTTCTCTGAACCCACAAATGAATCTGAGGAGAGTTAAGAGCAAGACTTCACCCAAGTCCTACCCTATAGAGACAACTATATGAAGCAAACTGACCTCTCTATTTACCTTAGATTTGTTTTCTATACAAGAAGTATCTTTTTTTTTTTTTTTTTTTTTTTTTTGGTTTTTTGAGGCAGGGTTTCTCTGTGTAGCTTTGCGCCTTTCCTGGAGCTCACTTGGTAGCCCAGGCTGGCCTCGAACTCACAGAGATCCTCCTGGCTCTGCCTCCCGAGTGCTGGGATTAAAGGCGTGCGCCACCAACGCCCGGCCACAAGAAGTATCTTAAAAGTTGTTGTGAGAATTAAATGGAAAGAATGTACACTTCATAGAACTATATCTAGCACATGAGGCATACTGAATATGCATTCATAATTATCATTAGTTTTTATCCTCAGTGCATTTTCAGGGTCATGTCCATGGTACTGTCGTATCACCCTACTAGACAAGAATGGGCCTACCCATATTTACTTACTCTGTACAGAAACTATGACACATGGAGGACAGTCTATAAATAACAGTCATCCAGGGTAAGTGACTGCTAATCTCAAAAATGTCACTTCAAAAAACAAGACTATTTAAAAACAAAACAAAATAAAAGCATTTAAAGAGAACTACAATGCATGGATAAGTTAGGTTATTTAATGAAATCATAGTGCCAGACCTGGGACATACCTTTATGAGTTACTGGCCAGGAAGGCCCCAAAAGTCTCCAAAACAACACAGTCAACCGCCATTGCCCTGGGGGCCCACCATAGCCACGTGGAAAGACCATATTACTAAAAACATCACCACATACTTTGGCTGCAAGACATACAGAAATCAAACTCAAACTGAGCCACAAGCTTTCTCCCTGATACTAGGCTTCCATAGTGCCAGAAGGTGCTCTCCAGGCTTCTGAGGAGGAAAAAACATCAATTTTCTTATCTAGAGCTGCACACCACAAGCTCCAACACTGAACGGGCAAACAAGATTCCCTTACTGGTGCACCTGTAACATGACTATTATGGGGGAACTAACTGCATTATGACTGGAGCTAAAGCCTGTTCCAAAGGAGGTAATTTCATGCTTGGTACTATAATCTTGGTCAAAAGGTAGTGGCTGGGGTCGGGAGCCCTAGTGTAGGACCTGCTATTAATATTTTTTACTAAATGGTAATGCTGCCCAATTGCTTTCTATATATCTGTCTTTATGCCCATAGACCTATGCTACCCTCTATCTTGTCAGAGGAGCTTTTTTTAAAAAAAATTCCCCAGTGGGTAGCAGGTAGCAGTGAATTCTAAGATGCATGACTGGTCAAAGAATAAGAGACTGAGTGCTCAGCCCTTACTAGGATACCTTTCCCACTCTACCCTTACCACCACAACTATGCCCCGTGCCAAAGGCTCAGGAAGCATCACAAAGAAAGAGGCAGAAAGAATATGAGAGGAAGATCGATTGGGAAGAATGCTGTCAGATGTAAAGTTCAAGGGTTGACCAGGCCAATGAGCTCATGAGCTCATGCCAGCTAGAGTCACCTGCACAAGATCCAGCCAAATACCTAGCACAGATAGGGTTATGTTCTCCAGATCCCACCCCTTCCCAAGGAGCTCAATGGAGGTGACAGCTGCTGGGGCAGGAAGAATCCGTTGTTGAATGTGTAACCAACAGTAGACATCCGATGCTTTAGTGGACGGCCCCACATCCACACACAAAGAGGCAAAACTGACTAGATTTGGTAGGTTATCAAAATTAAAGAGGACTTAAAGTTGGGGAGGGATCATGTTGTAGAGGTAGAAGGAGTCAGAGAAGAGGAATGAAGGTGCTTCATTGTATACATATATGAAATTCTCACAAATAAAGAAAAATTAATACAAGGAAAAAATTAGAGTAAATAATCTCTTGAGTTCACTAAAATTCACATATTTAATATAACAAACAGAAACAAGCACTGAAGATAAACTTACCAGACAAAAGATACAAAATATTAAAGATAAAAGGTTCCTTCTGTATCTTCATATGTAGAATATTAAAATACCTTTAGCAAAGCCATTGTATATGTACTGTTATAAAATTAACAATCCCTCTAGTTTATCAAAAACAACATTATCTGAAATTGTCTCTGATATGTTGTTTTTTAAATTATGTGAAGTATGGTATGTTTATCTGTGTATACAGGAGTGCAAGTGCCCTCAGGGAATGGAGGTTCAGATACCCTGGAGCTGGATCTACAGGAATTGGTGAACCACCCCACATGGGATCTGGGAAGAAGCTTGAGTCCTCTGCAGGAGCAGTCTGTGCTCTTTCCTGCTGAGCCATGTCACAAGCCCTACTTTGATATTTTTAAGTTACCATTAACAGAAAAACAACTGTACATATTCAAATGGTGACCTAGTAAACCCTATCATGAAACATGGTCCAAAGAGGGCTCCCTTCCTAAAATAAATCACATGTATGAAAGGTCTAACACCACATTTAATTTGCAACAAAACACTGAAATCTTAGGACTTTGATAAAGAGAATGATTACAAGCATAAACATTTGAAAGAATTTTCAAGTTTTAAAAAAAGCAATTTGTTGCACTGGAAATAAGGGTTAAAAAATGAAATCCCAGCAAAGATCTCACAAGCTGATACTATGGAATGACACTCGTGGGGCTGATTTCATGTGAGAGAAGTGATAAGACTGCCAGCAACTCAGCAAAGTGATGACTAGTCACAGCTCACAAAGTCCTATTGCGATCTGAGATAATAAGAATTGATTTAGCATCAAAACTGTACTTGCTTACTTCCTTCCAAGGGTCAATTCTATATTCTCTGATGTGAGGGACAAAACGGTGAAAGTTACAGCAAATACCCACTGACTTCAGTATTCATTACAGTCCCATTTCAGAACTCAGTCCATAGAAGAAGAATTCAGATCACATGTGAGAGAAAATTGAACATTGTGCTATTTTTGTAAGCTAAAATAAAATTGTAATATAAAATATTTAATAATTTCATAATTAATATATGGCAAAATTGCAATGACTTTAAAATAAAACCACCAGGGGCTGGAGAGACAGCGAAATAGGTAAAATGTTTACCATGCAAATGTGAGGATCCATGTCTGATGCCTACATAAAACCTGGCGGCATAGGCCTGTGATCTCAACATCGAGGTAACAGAGACAGAAGGATGTCTTAGCTCACTGTCCAGCCAGTCAGTAGAGCTGAACTGCTGAGCTCCAGGTTCCATAACAGATCCTATCTCAAAAAGTAAGATGGAAAGCGACTGAGGCAGATACCCAGCACTGATCTCTAACCTCTACATACACAAACATGGGGCTAGGGAGATAGCTCAGTGGTGAAGTTCCTGCCTTGTGAGCACAAATACCACAAAATGATCTCTAGAACACAAATAAAAATTCCAGGCACAGTGGTGTGCAATTGTAATCCCAACTTTGAGGAGTCAAAAATGAGCTGATCCCAAACTACTTGGCCAAATGAGAAAGCATGTCTCAAAATACAAAGTAGATAGCTCCTGAGGAACAGTGTGCATGTGCACACCCACACCCACACACCAACACACCCATGGGGGAGGGGGTGTGTGGCAGCAACAGCATTCTGATGCCCAAGGAAAAGGTAAAGAACAGCTGAGATGAAGGAAACTGCAGACAGCCTTATAGTGATCATAGGGTCAGGCAGTCACTGCTGCCAAATGCCGCTTAACCTCTGGGTTCTGAGACCAAGCTTCTACACCCTCAATGCTGAAAGCCAGAAGTTTGTTCCACAGAAGATTCCCCAGTTGGTTAAATGGCACCCCAGAGGGATGTTAACGGAAACCAAGGAGACCTCCTCTACCTCCTGTGATCTACAGCAGCAGTGTGAAGGGTAAGCCACATGAAGGAAAATCTAAGGACACGCCTGGTGACATGGTGGACAACATGGAGCAGGACTGCATGCTCCTGGGAGCTAGCTAGGACACAGAGACAGAGGAACAGCTGCACTGGGCACAGAAGGAAGAAAAAGTCAGCCAACAGCTGACCTCTGGGGTGGGGAGGAACTCTTAGGGTTAAAGAATGTATGTCCCCTACTTTCCCAGGAGTCTACTTTAAAGAAACAAAGCCCAAGAAGTGTGAACAAAGCATGAATAAGTAAAAAACAGAGTGGTAGCTTGAGAGGAAGTTAGACCAAGGCATGGCAACTCAAAGAGCATTTAATATTCAGTCACAGGTTGTTTTAAGAATAATGTTTTAAGGCTGGAGATGTGGCTCAGTGATTAATAGCACTCACTGCTCTTCCAAAGGTCCTGAGTTCAATTCCCAGCACCCACAAGGCAGATCACAACTGTCTGGTGCCCTCTTCTGCTATGCAGATAGATGTATATGCAGACAAAGTAACCATAAAGAAAAAAATACATAAATAAGGAATCATGTTTTAAATTATACAGTCCAGATAGCTAATGATCAAACATAGTTAGTCTTTCAATCTTTCTCTACCAGAATCATGTACAAGCAACCAGCGATGCTGAGTAACCAGCCATTCCAGTGACTGTGCCATCTCTTTTGCTCTGGTTTTCAGTGAAGAAGGATGGTGAGAGGTTCAGGCTGGCTCTCACTCACACTGACCTAGAGCTCACGATATGGCACAGACTGGTTTTAATCTCCAGATCCTACTGACTCAGCCTGGGATTCCAGGCGTGAGCTATGACATGAGATTGTTTTATATTTTCAAGATTTCTAAAAGATTTTTAAACAAGAGTAACACATAGGGAAATGAAATCCATGTTTATTGCCTAAAATGAGAAAAATCGTATCAGTCAAAGATATAAAATCCTGCCTCAAACACCCATGTAATTTAAAGACAAGATACACCTTAGAAGAAACTATATACACGAGCTTTAGCATTTTTTGTGATTTTTCTCCCCCACCCCAACCCCACCACCCTGTGAACTCACACAGTCCATATTGTCAATAGCAACTCTGAGAGATACTCACCCTGTGTTGATTGAAATGATTTCTATCAGTGGATTCTTCCTGATCTTTGGCAAATCCAGTCTCGCTCCCCCCAACCGCTTCCCATTGTCTTTCTTCTGGCCCAGGAGCCTCACTGAGTGACCTTCAAATTAAGCACCAGACACATATTAGCACACCACACAAATCCACTGTCATTTACCATTTTCAATATATATGTTCAGGATTGTATTTGATTTTATTCTCTTAAAGGAGACCAGGGGAAAAAAACATCTTAAAGAAGATGTGATCATTTGAACATAAGAAATACAGTTAAAGAAAAAAAAGGACAAAAGCACTGTGTTCCAAGGACTGACTATACCTTCCAATGCTTGGCTCACAGTATGTGCACATTTACAGATCACATTTGAGAAAGGATCAATGTCCTTAAATAATCTCAAAAGGGTGAACACGCTCCCTACACTGACCAGATACTCTAATGCAACAGAACGGGCTTTCATATTAGGCCTGCCTGCTGTGTTCTGACAACAGTTAGACATACGGATGGTAACTAATGCTTGATGAAACAGCACTCAACACTTACTGTGCTGGTGTTTCTAGTCACCCACTCCTACCCTCCTCTTTCCCTCCCAGCTTTACTCACACTTTCATCACACACACACACACACACACACACACACACACACACACACACACAATCATAAAACCTAAGACGAGGTCTAAGAATTTTAAACAAAATCTTTCAAGGTTACATGAACAAAATACAACCAGAATATAATATCCATTAAAAATGTTTTGAGTATTGAAAACTTTGAAGTAATTTCAGACATGTAGAAAACACAGAGGAAAGAATGGGCACATCCCCTCAGCTTCTCGTCACAATTTTACCATTTAGTGTTTCTTCTTTGCACTCGGAACATGATGTGTTTATGACTGCACCATGTCATATATCCTATAAAACCATCCATCTTGGCTGTGCACAGCAATGATTTCAAATACATTTCTACTGTGACATACTGTTTTTATAATTTTATCAGTGACTATACTACAGCCTATAAAAGTTGTCCACTGTGAAAACAAAACTGGATGATTTTAAATAAATATTTTCAGTTTTGTAATCATGACACTGGAAACTCCTCTGAGTTTTAGCTTAGCCCATCTGTTCCCATGCCCCACGCAGCATATGTCATTAGGTCATGGCCAGAAGACAGGCATGCACCTCATTTCCAACATCTGGTATAGCAACAATTCTAAGAACATCTGCACAGAAACCTTTATACACCCATGCTTTCACTTCTCTTAGAGTCCTAATAAAGAAATTGCTGAATTGTTTAGTGAATTTATTTTAGCATTGAAGAAATAACTGCTTTGCAAAGAAATGACAATTTTATATTCCCAATTTCATCAGACATAAGATTATTAAATATTTTCTCTCATTCTGTACATTATATTTTAACTTTCATGATGGTGGTTTTCATAAAAAAAATGTTGTCTAGTTTAAAAAACTTCAAATGATCAACTATTACTTTCATGGGTCATGTTTTGGTGTTATTTCTAAGATCTCATTGTCTGTCCTAGGGACACAAAGGTATTCTTTCTTTTTGCTTCTATTGTATTGTTTGAGCTCTTAAATTTGGGTCAAGAATATACCCTATTTTTTCTGTAGTGAGGGCCTATGTTGACCTTTCCACAATAATACTCAGTGGTCTCTGTGCCTTTTCTTTGCCTTATTCGTCCACATGCTATTCTTGTCACACATATTAACATAAACAGTTATGCAAAGCCAAAAGGGTAGTGCTACAATTATTATTTTAAACAAAAGTACATATCTTTCTTTAAAGATTTATTTATTATGTACACAGAAGAGGGTGCCAGATCTCATTAAGATGGTTGTGAGCCACCACGTGGGTGCTGGGAATTGAACTCAGGACCTCTGGAAGAGTGGTCAGTGCTCTTAACCTCTGAGCCTTCTCTCCAGCCCCAAAAGTACATATTTATAGCATGGCGTATATTCACCTACCAACATACTACTTCTGACACTTCCTAATGCCCATTGGAATTCATCTTATCATGTAGTTCCACTTCTTTTCCTCTTGACCAACTCTCTTTAGTTTTTAATACAGTAACTCATTTATCAATAAAGCAATATTCTTTGCTTATTTGATAACACTGTTATTTTTACTTCATTTGTAGAGGATACTTGTGCTAGATATAAAACTGCTGTTGTCTCTGTATGCTGGCTATCAATTGTCTGTGGTGTTTATACTGTTCACAGTTAGATGTCAACTATTTATCTTACTTTTCCTAAGAACAAAGTAAGTCACTTCTTCTCTTATGCTTCACAGATCTCACTTCAGTAGGGGTCCAGGTATGGATTTGTACAGTAGCCTATATGGGAGCTCTTTGAACTCATAAAGTTATATTCACCTAGGATGATTTCATTTCGTTGTTTTTTTAAATATTTTCTGTGTCATTTTTTTTCTATCAATTCTCCTGCAACTCCCACAATACATTTGTTAGTGTATGACAGACATGTAAAACAGGTCCTTAAAGTTCTTTTCTCAGGGTGCTACAGAGAACCAGAAATGATGTATAAAGAGATAAATAGGATTTATTAAGGAAAGTAGATCACTTGACTATAGAGGTTGAACAACAACATGGGAAGTCAATTGTTGCAGAAAATTTGTTGCATTGACATTCCATTGTAGATGTAACCAACCATCTTATTATATAAGAAACACAGGACCAATGTAAAAGAGAAAGCCGAAAGGTCAGAGCTCAGAGCTAAAACCTTACCCTTCCTCCTGCGGTGGTCCTGGCTTCCCGAAAAAGAGCTATTTCCCTGTGTATAAGTCGTTTCATAGTCATTCTGCCTTCTCATTTGTTATAAACCCAAACACGTGACTGCCTCGTCACTGTCTGTATGTATAGCCCCCCAGGTCTTTAAGGCATATGTCTCCAATGCTGGCTGTATCCCTGAACACACAGAGAAATATGGGATTAAAGGCGTGAGCCACCACCGCCACACTCTGTCTATGGCTCTAATAGCTCTGACCCCTGGGCAACTTTATTTATTAACATACAATCAAAATCACATTTCAGTACAATTAGAATACCACTACATTCCATGACTAGCAATAAAGTTAAAGCTTGAATCAGAGGACAAAGTCAACAAACACTTAGCTGACCAGAACTAGCCACAGAGATGTTGGAAGCTGCCGGTAGATAGATAGATAGATGCACAGGAGTAGTAGGGAGGGATTTAGAGATTTTCAGGCATTTTGATCTGGGAGAAGTGGAGAGTAGGATCACCTGATGATTCCTCTGTCACTCTTTGGGTTCATCAGGTTTTTATCTCAATTTCTGACTCCTGAGTTTTTATTAATAACAGAATAATTCAGATAAACACATTACCCGACATCCTATATGGGGCATTAATTAGATCACAAGAAGGCAACAAGGCTGCCACCTCTCTACCATCACTGCAGCTGCTTTCTCCGGCCCCACAAGTCGCAGGCTTTTCCCAATGCAGTCTCTCTATAGCAGCCTCTGTACAGCAGCCTCGGGCCACTGCCCCACCTCTCACCGCAAACACCTCAGGCAGCTGGGCCCAAAACACTGCACAGAGCTGCTGCACAGGACCACAAATGGGCACTGCTTAGTACTGCAGCTGGCTGTTCTCCCACAGTTCTGCCTAGGCTGTCAGCAGCAGCAGATCTGGTGAGACAGCACCAATTTACTTCAAAACAGGATGATGGACATCGAAGAACCTCCATATGGAGTTTGCTTTCATTGTGGCAAAGTTAGCCACTGGGCAGCAAGAGATTGGTCTTGCCTCAATTGCTGACAGTATACTGCCCAAACTGGACAAGCAGGACACAAAATAAGGCGACTGCCGAACTTTGACAAGACAAAATAAGACAGTCCTTTAAAATTCTCGTTTCTCAGAAAAGTCTGTCAGATATTCTAGACTCGTAGGTTGAAGATGAATGACTGAACATTGAAGAGGAACTTGGATAGCTATCTGGGCAGATAGATGTCTCTGCCATTTCTATAGTTCTCGAAGTTGTTTGCTTTGCACTTTCTGTTTACTCAGGTAATATTATATCCTTTTTGAGTATCTGAAGAGGTTGAAGAATAGATAGCTATAATTACAGTTTTCCTTGTTACCAAATTAAGAAAAAAAACTCACAAAAGAGGTGTAAAGTGTATACGGTTGAGAGACATAAAGGCTTTAGTTGTTTAAGAAAATGTTTTGAGGCCTCAAGAGTTTTGTGTTCATAATACAAGGTAGGAAAGAAAGGGAATTTTGTACAAAACTTTGGACTTACCAAGATAGGATAGACAATGGAGTATTTTCTCTGAATTTGCCAAATACAAATGGACTGGGCATTGTGAATATAATTCTTACTTGATAATTATTCTTGCTGCATATAGTTTTACTGTGTTAAGTTTAAAACCTTCCCTTTTCAGACAATATCTGATAATTGTTCTTATTGTATATAGTATTAATGTAAGAGTTAAAAATTTTCCTTTTAATTTGGAAAAAAAAAGGAGAAATGTTGTGGGAGATTTGTTTACACTAACACTCTGAGACTGACAATGAAGTTAAACCTGAGTCAGAGGTCAGAGCCAACATTTAGCTGACCAGAAATAGCCATAAAGATGTTGGAGGACCCACAGAGTATGATAGAAAGATACACAGAAAGTAGTAGGGAGGGATTTAGAGATTTGCAGGCTTTTTACTCTGGAAAATTCGGAAAGTAGGGTCAGCTGATCACTCCACTGTCGCTCTTTGGATTCATTGGGTTTTTATCCCAATTTCTGACTCCCAAGTTTTTATTAATAATAGAATAATTTAGATAAACTCATCAGCCAATAGCAAAGCTCAGTCTACCTCAAAAGGCTTCAGAGCAAAGAAAACTGAAGATGTAATTATCAGGATAAAGGCAAATGAGAAGAGCCCAGTATGCAGATGATAGGAGTGCCAGAGGTCAAAGGCCAATAAACTTGGACTTGCAATGTCCAAGAGCTGAAGATAAAGAAGTGAGATTGGTGGGATAACACAAGAGTTCTCTGAGAGAGTCTAAAAGGTCAAGAATGACTGTGCAAAAGCAGAACCATCTTCACATGAGCCCCAGGCAAATTTCCTCATGTCCTACTGTAATATGCAACCTGCTCTAATAACATTCAATAAATTATTCATCTTCACTATCTGCATGTAAATAGAAAAACACATCTACATGCAATGACATAAAGAGTTATTTTCTAATCCAATGACTCGTTAAAAAGTGTCACATATAACAATAGGGTAGTTGGAGTTTAGTGCACCGAAGACAAAATAGGAAATATAAAGGTTGCTTGTTATATACAGACAAAGACGAAAGGAAGAAAACAACATAATTTCCTTTAAAATGGACTAACAAAATAAAACTATTATGTGTGATATATTATCTCTCTTTAACATCCTGTTTCAAAGGAAATTATTTCAAAATATTCATCAATCCACAGGCCATAGTCAGAATACACACATTACAAATTATTTCTGGTTTCATGTGCAGCTATCAATATTGTTGCCTTCTGAATCAAACCAAAATTTGAAAATATAAAGAATAACATAAAGGAGATGCCATAAACAAGTTATGACTTTGAGAGGAAACAAGGGAGACCAGAGAAACGAGCTGAGGGAGTGGAGATGGAGGGACAGATGCTTGGAGCAAACTAATCATAAAAATTAACATGTAATATTCACAAAAGGACCAGGAAGCAGGAACTACAATTAAACACACACACACACTGCACCCTGGCTTGACCCTTCCTTGTTAGCTACTCATGTCTAGCACAGTGATAGAAAATGAATGACTGCTAGCATGGCGTGGTGGTATGAGCCTGTAACCCTAGATACCTCGGGAGGCTACAGCAGAAGGATTACCAAGGCTTGCCTGGGCAAGGTCATAAGACTCTGTCTTAAAAAGTGGAATCCATCCATAATGCCAGGCAAGGAAAGAAATTAAAACTAAAACAAAATGGGGACAGGTTGACTTGGATTTTATTACCTTTCTGACTAAAATGAAGAGAATGAGAAAATGAAATCAAGACAATAGAGTTTAAGAGAAATGGAGAACAAAACACGTAGTTTTGTTTTGTTTTGTTTTGTTTTTATCAAGTCCATGTTAAAGAAATGGAGAAAGAGATGTTAAGAACAATGCTTAGGGTGACAAGGATGATTCCTAACACTCTTCCTGCAGAGAAACTGGTAAGAGTGGGACAAGATGAAAACAAGGACATGCCACTGTGATACAGGGAAGAAAGAGAAGAAACGTCATGTGTGGGATGGAACCCACAAAAGCAGTGAGCTTCCAGGGTCCTCTCCTTTCCATTTTAAATACACTCCCACTTCATATCTCTATATAATGATCAGATGTAGCTCAATAGATTATTAACCATCTTTAATAAACACTTCTCTAAGCTAATACTTTTAAATATCACTTAAAACCCAACACTGTAAAAACTAAATTCAATTATAATCCCTAAAACTTTTCAACAGCTATTTATAAACTAACTTCAAACCCCCGATTCCATGCTGAATTTATATTGCAGCTAGTCCACTGAAAACTTTCATGAAATGATTTTATTACATATTAGTGAATTTTGAATCCAAAAAGGTAGCTGCTTATGATTCACTGCTATACAGTAATTTCATACTGTTAACACTAAACCTGGGTCAGGAAAAGCCAAGCCATCCTAACTGATCTATGCAAAAGTCACTATACAATTTGCATCAATATTCAGTGTTGTGTGCGGATCAAAAGCAAAATCTGACTAAACCACACAGTTCTAAAGGCCTTTATGAGAGAAGGCCACCCAGGTATCTGATTAGGAAGCCAGTCAGTAAAGTCATTCACAAGCCAACACACACAGTAAAAGAATGTTAGAAACATGATGATCCTGAAAACGTGCATTTATTAGTTACTGACAAAGCTGTGGTACTGTGCACCAACCTCTTCCCTCTTCTCATTGTCACACATTATCTTGGAGAGTCATTACAGGCTACAAAAATATCAACAATCTGGCAACTGGGACTACTTCTGTATATTTTTGTCTTTCATTTGTTTCTAAAGGCTCTATAAAACAGCCCACAGCCAAGACTTTCCTTCAAAACTTCATTTAACCCACCTAGTTTTAGAGGCCAGGCCATTGTTTCCTTGCTATGTGACCACCCAGCTTAGCACCAACAATGAGGGCTCCTGCCATGATTTCTTGATCTCTTGCTGACTGCTAACTTGGCACAAATATAGAGCTACTAGACTCACACTGAGAAGGCAGGTCTGAACGCTATGGTCTGGGTCAATCTACTGGAAAAATTCCAAGGAAAGCAACCCGAAGTGACACAGTGGGCAGAGGGCAGAGAGTAGTTCAAGTTTTTCTCTACTCCATTCAATGCAGTTCCTCATATGTAACACTTTTGATGGGGAGGAGCACTTTCAGAGAGCCACAAAAAAAGTATGACTCTCCTTTCCAATATTTTCATCTTGAGCATTGAAAAACAAAATGAGTTCAACAGACGCAGCCGCTTCTTCACAAGTTGAGGCTGGAAGAGAATATTTAACATTAAAACTGGCTTGACAACTCAAGCTCCCACTCGGTCACTAAGACAGACAGTGTGTTCCTCAAGAAGGGAGAACTTAATAGTGACTAGAGTAATGCACTTAGGGTAAGATGGGGCTGGAGAGATGGCTCAGCAGTTAAGAGTGCTTATCATCCTGGCAGGCAATCTGAATCCAGTTCCCAGAACATGAATCAGGTGGCTGACAACTGCTTAGAACTCCAGCTCCAACTGGATCCGCAGCTCTGAATTCCTGGGGCACCATGCATATTCCCAAACACAGAAACACACATTTATTTAGAAATATCTTTTCCTTAATGCACCGAAATTAAAGAACTCAAAGCATAACCCAACATTGGGAAAGACAACCTATGGAAGTACTGGTCTCTCAGCACAATAGTTTCTAGACCTTAATGTAAAACTTGGTTACCCACTAGAACTTGGTGATAAGACCTGATTGCGGAGGACTCCATATACTTTGGTCATAGGATTGGGAGAAATCAAGCTGGTACTGACCTAGAAGCTTTCTCCCTATGACTAGCTTTCGTGGTACCAGGAGGTGCTATGCAGGCTGCTGGGGATAAAGGGCAGCAACAGGAATTTTTGTGGTTTTGTTTGTTTTAAAATTCATTTTATTTTTTTAATT
The DNA here is from genome assembly GCF_049852395.1 of Peromyscus maniculatus bairdii. Taxonomy (NCBI): domain Eukaryota; kingdom Metazoa; phylum Chordata; class Mammalia; order Rodentia; family Cricetidae; genus Peromyscus; species Peromyscus maniculatus. The sequence continues at coordinate 111,072,399 of NC_134856.1, forward strand.
TTTTTTTAATTTCATGTATGTCTGTGTGAGGGTGTCAAATCCTCCGGAACTAGAGTTACAGATAGTTGAGACCTGCCATGTAGGTGCTAGGAACTGAATTGAGGTCCTCTGGAAGAGCAACCAGTGCTCTCAACTGCTGAGCCATCTCTCCAGTGCAGAGCAACAACAGTTTTATCCAGCAGTAAACCTGCAACTTACAATAATGACTGGCCTAGCAAGATACGCCCACTGGTGTAAAAGTGGTACAAATGTGATGGGGATAACAACCACTTTCTGACTGAATTGAAAACCTACTCCAAAGGAAGAAGCTCATGCCTGGCATATGTGGCCAAGGACCCATGGCTGGGGAGTCCATAGGCACTGGGGATGAAACTCTCACTATTATTTTCTTATAGGACATAGCATCAAACTGCCCTTTGAACAGGTATGTCTATATCCATAGACTGGGGAGCTTTCAAGGCCAATCAGAGAAGCATCTTAGTGGAGTGGATGACAATTTATACAGAGACTCACAACTGCCCCAAGTGCAGAGAACAAGTGTCTGTGGAGTGCTTAGTCATAAATGAGACATCTGTATTACAGCTTCTCCTCCAAAAGCTCAGAAAACATTCAGGAAGACAGGGTAAAATGACTGTAAGAGCAAGTGGTCAGGAAGGACTGACGCAAAATAGTCTCTTCTGGACACAGCAGGGCTGATGAACTCCCAGCAGCCGAGGCTGCCTACACAAGACCTATATAGGAACAACCCAGTCAATATTCCAGCTTGGATGGAAGAGGAGCACATGAGCCTCTATTCCTAACTGAGGATACTGATAGTGAATGGTTGCTAGGGGATGGACAGACAGTGTTCTTTAGGGATGTGGTCAGGGTAGATTGACCATGCTCCAGTGGGTAGCCCCATATTAATGAGTATATATAGGTATATATAGACAACACTATTAGACTCTGTGGGTAGTTCGGGGGGGGGGGGGGGGAAGACTTGAAGCTGGGAGGGTGTTGCAAGGGGAAACTATGAAGAGTTTCAGTGGAGATTGATAAACATGACCAAAACACATTGCTTGCATGATATTCTCAAAGAATAAATAAAAATCATACCACTTAATATGAATTAAATTATTTAATTAAAAATAAACCCTTTCTGGGTAGGCAGGTAGGTTGGGAAGATGCTATAATAAGATCAGAGACGACAGGTTAAGACTCTACAAACCTGAAGATTATTTTATGTCAAGAGTCATGATGCACAGACAAACGTGCCTGCCCTGCCACAGTAAAGAGTGGAACTGATGTGTGGACAAGAAAGAACTTCACAAGGAAAATGAAAGCATTGCTAGATGGGAGGTTCTCAGTGACACTCTGCCTCCATTGCATACTATTGTAGGCTTAGATCATAATAATTAAAGTTAGGTTAATCGACAAACTGCTACAACAAAGAGTATACACCTAAGCAACATGTCCTCTTACTCTCACAGAAACGCCTTCTGTAAGTGAATTACAACACACATTGATCTTCCATCTTAATTGCTACTTCTGTAAGCACAGATGCCTTTTATGACAAGGGAAGGAGATATGTGGGGTATCAATTTTCTGCAATCTAACTCAAGTGCCCATCCAAACTGTCAACAGCCAAAACAGTCCTGAAAGAAGAGCAGGTATCTTAGCCCTGGCCCTGAATAGAAGCCTCTCAGACCACCACCTGCCTTGCTATGACAGACCTTCCTAATTTAGAAATTTGTTAAAGAGCTACAAAGTTGTGGTATTTGAAACAATAAAGTGATAGATGCTTCTGTCAGTGTATAAAGCATCCATGTCACAATATAAAACATTACTGTTTCTCCTGCTCACAGCTACCATCCTAAAGTTACCACACCCAACAATGGAAGTAGAGCTAGCTGCTAGAAAACAACAGGAGTATAACACGTAACTTTTTATATAACTTTTTTTTTTTTATAACACGTAACTTGGGAACTGGTGAGCCAAGTGTAACTTTAAAGACTGAGCCCTGTGGGGCTGGGGAGATGGCTCAGGGATTAAGAGAATTTGCTGCACATGTATGAGGGCCTGAGTTTGAATCACTCGCACCCATATAAAAAGCCAGGTGTGGCAGCTCAAGCCTCTAGTCCTAGCCCTGGGAGAAAAGCAGAGGCAGAAGGGTGGCTGTGGCTTGCTGGCCACCACCCAAGCCAAAACACAACTAGCTCCAGGCTCAGTGACAGACCTCGTCTCGGGAAGGACATTCAGAGTCAATTTCATAGTATACTCTGCTAGAACTCCAGCTTCTTGCTAATTTTCCTTAATACTAATCAAGTAAAAAGCCTTTCACCACAACCAAATTCCACTGGAAAAAAATGTATTAAGAGCCCCATGGTGAAACGCCAGACCTTCAAAATTGAAAATGCCCTTACACAGCATTTATGAAGTACATATGATGAAAGCTGTCAGGCACTGGTTATAATCAGTCAATCAAATGCATTCTTAAATTTTTCTGAATATATGTTTTATTATTGAAACATTCAAAATTATATACATTAAATTTTATAATTTTTTTAAACATCCCTACCACAGTTTCCCCTCCCTCCTCTTCTCCAAGTCCCTCCCTCTACCTCCCTTCAGCCCCGCCTCATCCACTCCTCCTCCATTTCTGTTTAGGAAAGGGCAGGCCTCCCGTGGATATCACCCAAACATGGCTTATCAAGTTGCAGTAAGACTAGGTACCTCCCCTTGTATTAAGACTGGACAAGAATCAGAAAAGGTGAGCAGCAAAGTTAAACCATGGGGAGGGGTGGCATTTATACAAACAGGTCCTCCCCGTCCTCACTTTCCTCTGTTCATTGTAAGCAGCCTCACAGAGCAGAAACAACGTGGGCTTTGGAACCAGAGAGCAAGGTTTCAGACTTGCCGCTGCCCAGTGCCTAATCAGTGCGACCAGGCTTCCTGTAGAGTACAAACAAAATTATGTCTATGGAAAAGATAAGCTACCAGGAGCTAGACAAGGCACTGATTACAGTTGCTACAGTAATTAATGCAAGTATAGTCCTACCAAGACCAGCTAATGATGCAAGGGAAGTGTCAAACACTACGAGTGAATGTAAGCTTCCATTTCTAAAAAAAAAAACCGACAATGAAAATCAATGCTGTAAGTGATTTGTTAGCTAAATAATTAAAGGATTATAGATTCAAGGTGATCCCTAGGAAGTCACTCATGTGCAGTAATGAGAAAAAAAAGAAGACAGAGTTGGCAAGACCCTCACGGCATCCTGGAAACATAAGCATATGTGTAAAAAGCTAGGAGAATCCCAGCTGCTTTTCTATCTTTGGACCTGAAATTATACTGAGCCAAAACATTGGCTCTCAATGCCAGGAACCTCATGAGGAATGACAAGGCCAACCTCCAACACCAAGCTAACCAGGTTATGGTCAGCCAGCCTAAGTTTTTTATTTTTGTTAAAATAATGTATAGGGGAAACAAACTTAGTGTGTGTATGTGTGTGTGTGTATGTGTTGCATGTTCATGCACATGGGTACACAAGTGCATAGGTACACATTAAAGGTATGTGAATATGATATGGAGACCGAAGGGGAACCGCAGTGTGATATTGCTTATGCACCACCCACCTTGTTTCTGAGACAGGATCCTTAACTGGCTTGAAATTCACAATGCAGATTCAGTGAGGCTGGCTGGCCAGGGCGCCCTAGGAATCCACCTATGTCCATCCACTTTCCCTGAGCTGGGTTTACAAAAACATGCTACCATGCCAGCTTTTCCCTGTGGGTTCTCGAGATCCAACTTAGACCCCCAGGCCTAGAAACACAAGCATTTTGCAGCCTGAATCTATCCTTAGAGAGGCAGTGTATAGTATATTAGAGCTATATATGTTGAGTGAACATGTTTTGGTAATGGAGTCAGAACTTGCTTTATTTTTCAAAATGAGTCCTATTAGAGTAAAGAATATAAAGTTTAAATGTAATACAAATTCTTTGTGGGACTGATACTTTACAATATTCATTATATGATATAAAGCAATATGATGTAGAAATCAGAACATGGATCTTAGAAATGGACATATCTGAGCATACTACATAGACAGCATAAATAATCAGCATAGAGACATTTAACCAATGTCATTCAAATGGAAAGTGCCTTACAGTAGCAAATGTCACAAAGTCTTTCATTAAGATTATTAATGAAACTTAAGAGTCTTGTCTTCCCATGAAACCAGACATTAGGTTTTACAAGGGGGTTAGCATGTAAGCTCAGCCTGACAGTAGGTAAGTCAATATTTAAACAAGGAAGAAAGGCAGGGCTATTTGACTGTCAGGTAGTGGGTTTATTTATTCTAGTCTGTGTTAATTCATTTAAGTTAGAATACAAAATAATACATTCATTACAGCATTTTCATATATATTTGTTCTCCTCCCCTCCCCAACCCCTTATTCCCCACAAAACTAGTACCCTTTCCCCCCAGTCCCTTTCTGCATTCACAGCACATGTGTGTTCTCGTTCTCTCCCCCCACCTCCTTCCCTGCCCCCCTCCCGCCCCACCTCCTTCCTTTAAGATCAGGTCTCACAGTCCCATTTCTGGTTTCATAACTCTCACTCTCCCTCAACAAAATACATACAAACACAGAGAAAGAGAGAGAAATTAAAACTTGAGGAAGATGAGTCAGTGGGTAAATACACCTGCCTGCAAATCTGACAGCTGAGTTGAATTCCCAGGACCCAACTGATGGAAGGAGAGAACCACCTCCCCTAATTAGCTAAATATCATTAGATGCCAAAGAATGTGGATCCTAGTAGACAGCAGAGAGTGAGATTCCCACTGAGCTCCAGAGACTGAGATTCTACTAGACACAAGAAAGCAAGGATCCTACTAGGATCCAGAGAGCGAAGGTTCTAATGGAAAACAGAGTGAAGATCTTTTTGGGCACCAGAAAACAAGAATCCCTCTGGGTACCAATGAACAAGGATCTTAAATAATACAGCACATAAATGCCAGCCTGAATGGACACAGTTGAATGTGAAAATAGCTCTGGAGAGGCACACAGAGGCTACACAGTTCTGTTTGGGACATTAAGATAAAAGCAAAGCAGCTGAAGTCTATAGAAAAACCTTGAAATCCTCTTGAGCAGCAGCTGAGAACAGTAAGCATAAGAAGAATAATGTGCTCAAAGGAAATCAACAAACATTTCAATGCTACAGGGTAGGGGAGCACAGTATTTCTCTGGTTTGGGCTCCCTAAATGAAGTGAAGGCAGTAGAAAGAGGAGGTAAAGAGCCAAATCAAGAGATGATGATGAAGGCAGTCTCAGTGTCAGTGGACTAAGCAAACTGAGCCATTCACTTAACCTCTACCGGGTTCAGTGCCCACCCCGGCTAAGTGACTGTCGGACTAATCCTCAGCATCCACTTCTCGTTAGATAGAACTCTAGCACTGAAGTCATCGCTTTCCATCCTCCAACCCGCCAATGAAGACTCCACCAACTTCATCTCATCTCTACTTCTGTTCTCACAACTAAACTCAACACAACCTCTCCAGTGAATGTACACTGGGCCGAACTCCTCAGTGAGAAGCCCTCCCTCGTCAACATGGCCGGGAGAGAAAGGCCTCCGTTTCCTAACATACCTCTACACACCTCCAGGTAAGCTCACTATTGAATACCAATCATTTTTAGAATCCATTTAAATTTTCAAAGAAGTTTTAGGTTCACAGATAAACTGAGAAGAAGCTGAGAGCTTCCATCATCATTGCCAACAAACTGCACCAGAGTGCCGCAGTGGTGGGTTTGTTAAGGATGGGGCTGACACTGACAGGTCACTAGGCTTCACAGTTGACAGAAGAAGTTTGAGGATTTTGAGCAAATGTATACTGAAGGGTGTTCAGCACCACAATATCATCACAAGTATCGCTGGCCTGAATACCTTCTGTGTTCTGCTTACTCAACTCTTCCTACACCTCTAGGTGATTGATCCTTTGATTGCTCCTCTTCCAGAATGCCATATAGTTGACATCACATAGTATATGGCTTTTAAAGACCACCTCATTTTACTCTGCAAACTCTCTATGTCTTTATGACTTCATTGTTCATTCTTTCCAGTGTCTTATAGAAAATTTTAAGAACAATATATATACCTCCTAGTTTATGTGTGAGTCCAAGGATAAAATGTATGGTTTTATCCTACAGTAACATAAATGTTATATATATATATATATATATATATATATATATATATGTGTGTGTGTGTGTGTGTGTGTGTGTGTGTGTGTGTTATATAAAGGTATATATACACACCTTTATAAAAATGCTTAATAAGTGTTAACAGAATGGTATACCAAAATTTTAGTTCAGAAAATACATCTGCTCATCTTATGTTCCACCATTACCTTTAATTGTTTCCTCCACAACTTCTACCACACGGTCAATCTGCTGAACCTGGAAAGGGAGACAGATAAGACATCAGAGAGGGGAACTGCATTTACACACCTGCCAGAGTCAAGGTACATTTTCTAAGAATGCCGATGTAGGTTTTACACGATTGACTTAATATTGCATGTGTGTGTATGTGAACACACATAAAATAGATGAATTAGATAGATATAGGCTTTATTTGAATTATCTAATTTTACATGTATATATGAAAATATAGATAAATATAAATGGATGACAGACAGACAGAATCACTCATGTAGGTTTTACTTGATTTACCTAGTTACATATATATGCATTAGATAGATGATGAAGATGGATGGATAGATAGATACATAGATAACCACTTATGGAAGTTTTACTTGATTTACCTAATTACATATATATGCACTTGATAGATGATGAAGATGGATGGATGGATGGATAGATAGATAGATAGATAGATAGATAGATAGATAGATAGATAGATAGATAGACAGACAGCTAGATAGATGATAGGTAAATAGAACTACTTATGTAGGTTTTACTTGATTTATCTAATTACATATATGCATTAGATTGATGAGAGATAGATAGATAGATAGATAGATAGATAGATAGATAGATAGATAACCAAAAATAATCTATGTGACTGTCATGTGAAATACTGAAGTGTGTATTCCAATGGTAAGTGAAAACTTCACACAGTATGACATAGTGAGCCGGGAAACAGTATTTTCCTGTTGCATCACCATTACTGGGAGCTGAACATTACTCCTGAAAAGGAGGCTCAGAAATTTCATGTAGTAAACATATGCTAGGAAGAAGTGAGGAGGTGCTTTAAGTTGTGGCTTTAGTGAGTTGTTTCCAACACTGGGGTAGGATTTTCAGTGAGGAGGCACCCTGCTTTGTTAAGTCAACCCTGTAATAAAGTTATAAACTCACTAGTGCACTCAAGCTACAATTGTGTTGAAATGTATATTTGATCTACTGTCAGGGTCTTAACTGGTTAAACAGATATTTGCTCTTGTCTCCCAAGAAAAAGCCAGGCAACAGCTATCCACGTAAACTCAACACAAGCTGAAACATACATTTAATTTTAATTAAAATATATCTCTTCCTACAAAGCTGCATATTACAGGGTATAAAATGGCAGATCATACAACAGAATTGCTAATATTAAGGAGATACATGGGAAATCTGCTTTATTACCAACTTTTAGAATTCTTTCAGTGAATTTGTACCTAGTGGTGAATAGCATATTCAGACCCAGGGTACCCAAGGTCAATAGTAAAAGTCACTTTCCACATATAAGTGACCAGGGAAGAATTCCCAGAATGCCACAAGAGCACAGAGAAAGGTAATAAATTGGAGTAGTGGAAGAAAAGTGTCTTCTGAACAAAGACAGGAAAAGCCACTAAGAAAACGGAGGGAACACAGAGGAGTTTAGAATGAAATGAAGACAGTAAAATAAATAAAATCATGATCCCAGAAGTTAGAGAAGTCAAGTAAAATAGCTTAAGACTGATCCTCTAAAATTGCTCCAAGTATCATTGTTCTATCACACACACACACACACACACACACACACACACACACACACACACACACACACACAAGTAAGCGCTCAGAAAATTAAAGCAAAGCAAAGCAAAACAGTAAAATAGGACTAAATCAACCCACAACAAGCCTCTCTCCCACCCTCAGAAAGGATCTTACTATATGTAACTCCGGCTGATCTAAACCTATACACAAGACTAGCCTCAAACTCACAGAGACCTGCCTGCCTCTGCCTCCAAAGTGCTAGGATGAAAAGCACATGTTGCATGCCTGACTCACATTCTATTTCTGCAGCACAAACAAAATAACCATTATGAAAACTAGACACTAAAAGTCTTTCTGAGTGAGCGCCTGTGTTCTCTGTGGCCATTTTCATTTTAACAAACCATAGGACAAGTTTTTATACATGTGGACAAAGGAAAAAAATCAAGAGGCGACTGTATATGTAAATATCATCCATGCATCTAGGTCTACTGTACTCATTTCACCAGCTGCCTACCAGCCCATTCTCAGAAGGACCACAGCATTCCTCCACACCCTACTGATAAAAGAACGGCACTGTCATACCACAGCGATATGATGGACCCGACCTGGAATAGAAGAACCTTTTACACAAAGGTATTAAAAATACACATGATGGCACTGAAAAGTATTTCTTTGTCATCAGTGTCTCACACACAAGAAAATGAAGAGGTATGTGTATGTACTGTCTCTGCCTGCTCTCAGGAGGGAGCTGCCTATGTCAACTAAAGAAAAAACAACGAACATCCAGCCTGTGGTGAGTACTTTGGAAACCCCAGGAAAAGATGTAGGCACATTAGAAACAAGAAGAAAAAAAAAAAGATAATGTAGTAACAATAATAATTAATGCACTTCGATCTAGGTAAGAGTAACTATTTTGCTGGACAGCGGTGGTGGCGCACGCCTTTAATCCCAGCACTTGGGAGGCAGAGGCAAGAAAAAGGATCTCTGTGAATTCATGGCCAATCTGGTCTACAGAGCTAGATCCAGAAGAGGCACCTAAACTACACAGGAAAACCCTGTCTCAAAACACACACACACACAGAGTAACTATTTCTCTATTTCTCAATAGTTAAAATACAAAGAGAAGAATGGTGATAGAGAAAGAAATGTTAAAAGTGGAAAAAATATTTTTTATAAATTTTTTATTTTATAATTAATTTAATTGTATATATCAGCCACGGATTCCCCTGTCCTCTCTCCTCCCACCCCCAGCCTTCCACCCCATTCCCACCTCCTCCAATGCAAGGTCTCCCCTGGGGAGTCAGCCCAGTCTGGTAGATTCAGTCCAGGCAGGTCCAGTCCCCTCCTCCCTACACCAAGGCTGAGCAAAGTTTCTCAGCACAGGCCCTAGGTTCCAAAAAGCCAGCTCATGCACCAAGGACATGTCCCGGTCCCACTGCCTGGGGCCTCCTAAACAGTTCAATCTCATCAACTGTCTCACTTATCTAGAGTGCCTGGTCTAGTTCCATGGGGGCTCCTCAGCTATTGGTTCACAGTTCATGTGTTTCTGCTAGTTTGGCTATTTGTCCCTGTGCTTTTTCCAATCATGGTCTCAATATCCAACCTAGATGCCCTTCAACTGAAGAATGGATAAAGAAAATGTACATATACACAATGGAGTACTACTCAGCAGAGAAAAACAATGATATCATGAGGTATGCAGGCAAATGGATGGAACTAGAAAATATCATCCTGAGTGAGGTTACCCAGACTCAGAAAGACAAACATGGTATGTACTCACTCATAGGTGGATACTAGATGTAAAACAAAGGATAACCAGACTGCAACTCAGAACTCCAGGGAGGCTACCTAAAAAACAGGACCCTAAGAAAGACACAGATATTGCCCAGCAACAGAGAAATGGATGAGATCTACATGAGCAAACTGGGGGCGAGGGGAGTTAATGAAGGGCAAGCATTGGGGGAAAGAGAGCTTAAGGGAGCAGGAGGTCCCAGCTGGATCAGGAACAGAGTGGGAGAACAAGGAAAGAAATACCATGATAAATGAAGACCCTGTGGGAATAGGAAGAAGCAGAGGACTAGAGAGGTCCCCAGAAATCCCAAAAGATACCTCCACTATAGACTGCTGGCAATGGTTGAGAGAGTGCCTGAGATGACCGAATATGATGATCGGATGGCCAAACACCCTAATTGTCGTGATAGAACTCTCATCCAGTGACTGATGGAAGCAGATGCAGAGACCCACGGCCAAACCCCAGGTGGAACTCCAGGAGTCCAATTGGCAAGGGAGAGGAGGGATTATATGAGCAAGGGACAAATAATTTAAAAAACAAAAACAAAAGGTTGACAAAATAGAGACTTTTTTTTTTTTTTTTTTTTTTTTGGTTTTTAGAGACAGGATTTCTCTGTGTAGCCCTGGCTGTCCTGGAACTCTCTCTGTAAACCAGGCTGGCCTTGAACTCACAAAGATCCTCCTGCCTCTGCCTCCTGAGTGCTGGAAATAAGGTGTGCGCCACCACTGCCCAGCCAAAATAAAGACTGTTTTAAAGGCCAGGGCCTATTAAAGAACAGAGCAGGGAAAAGGAAAGAGGGTGGTAGATGGATTTATATGATCAAAATATATTATATACATGTTGGAAAATGTTACAATGAAATCCATTCTATTGGAGAACAGGCATACAGTCACAAATCTGAGAAAAAGCAGGAAGGAGAGAGAGCAGGAGGGGCTGGGGAGGGAGACAGGAGTGGAGAGGGGAGAGAAGAGGGAGAGGAAGAACAAGACTGGAATGGAAAGTCTCCACTGACTCAAGCGTGAGTAGGAAGCATGGCACGCAGAGCAGGGACTCCCGCAGAGGGCACAGGAGACTCATCCCCTGGCCTCCATGGTTTTCAATAAGGAAACAAGGTCACCTGCTAAAAGTGAGAAAGAGAAGACGGGAGGAATGGAGACGGACAGAGAATGAGGGATGAGGGATGTGTGAAAATTCTTAGTTGAAATTAGAGATTATTTCTGGCAGAGGTTGCACAAGCAGATTAGGTTTCCTCAAGGTAAACTGACTGATCCGAAGTTTGTTCACCCCATTTCTCAGTCAGGTGGCATGCACCTGGGGTCTAGCAAATACCACAGTGAAACTAATACCACATGGAGAGACTTGAGATGCAGAACAGAAGGAAATGGAAGAAAATGGTTGACTATGCACTGGGGCTCAGATGAAGCCTGGAAGACATATGAATAAGTAGTGCCAATATATAGAGGAAGGGAAGACAGAAGGAAAAATATAGGAGGTTTTAATGAGTGTGGGCTCAGCTATTGAGTCCCTGTGAAGAGACGTGAGGGCTGGCATCTGCTTATAGAAACACATGCTGAAGTGGCATGCGGGTGATTCCCACTGGAGTTTGACACGGGCGGAAGTACAAGTCACAACACACACAGTGACGCAGATCGTCTGGGACCTGAACATAGGTAAGAAGCAGCAGACGTGGCCGAATTGTGTGCTGTTATATGGATGAATAACCAAGGTATCATTTGAGAGCAGCAGACACCAAGTAAAAGAGAAAAATATGAAATAAATTGGTGATGGAGCCAGAGCAAGAATGTTTTCCTACATGCCTAGAAATAGAAAGGTTCGGACAGAATCCAATGTTGATCTTAAGTACACAAATGGAATAAGGAACCAGGAGAGCAGTGTAATGTGGTGGTTATCAGTTACAGAGCTGAGAAGCTAAACTATGAACTCCATAAGGAAAACAGAGCCATAGGACCATGAGAACCTTGCACTGAATGGTGGTTTTGAGGCAGATGAGAAGGATCCACTCTCTGGGACACTGAAGCAGGAATTAAGCATTGTTAAATTATCGTTAGCTACTTTGGAATTAATGTTAATGATGTTAAGCATTTACTGAAGTACCTGCCCCATGTTTGTTTTTTCCTTTAAGCTACGATAATGGAGGTCTAGGCACTAATTGACAATTTAGATCCTTCCCTGGTGCCCTGGCTGCCTTGAGTCAAGCAGCCAGCTGCAGTGCCAGCTATTCAGAACTCTTCACTGAGGCCTTAAAAAAGTGCACAGCAACCACATCTGCTTGCCACCAAAGCACAACTCCAGCTCCAGAAGGCAAAGCCCTAGACATGACTGTTTTAACCAGCTCACACCAAACTTCTTACCATCACAAAATTCAAATCTAGCAACCATTTTCACCTAGCGCTTCCCCTGCTAGCCCAGCAGAAAGTCTGTGACTGGCACAAACACAGACCTTAACTTGTGAGAATGACTGTGCCATGGCTGTACAAACACCCTTGCCTTCAGGCCATATAAGCAGCCTACTTCCTGTTGGTCAGGAGGCTCCTGTCTGTGCTGCTCTCAGATACATTAGCCTCAATTAAATGCTTCTCCCACCACTCCATTGCCTACTTTTATCTTTCTCATCAGTAAAGCTCGAGGTAAAGAAGCTAGAAGGCAGCCGAAGTACGGCACAGCATCAATGGAGACAAAGGCATTGCGGACCCTGGGGCAGCAGGAGCCACGGCAATGGGAGGAGGGCTGAAGAATTCCAGAGTGGCCAAGGCAGAAACCAGAGAGAACAGAGGAGAGAGAATGAAGGATGACAAGAGGGGGGGAGGGGGGCAAGAAAGAGCAGTGAGCAGAGACTGAAGACAGACAGACAGCTGGTGAGAGCAAAAGAGCTCTGGCCTCTACCAGTGAACAAGTTCAAAGAGTTGCCAAGCCTTAAAGGCAAAGGTCTCAAGTGACCTGGGCCTGAGAGTTTTAACATTAGCCACCAGAGAGCTGTAACACTAGTCCCCATAGGGCAGAGGGTCCCAGCTCCTGGGGCCTGTTCGACAGCTGTGAACAGCTGTTGCTGCTGCTGCTGCTGCTGCTGCTGCCTGGAATAGAGTCTGACACTTCTTCAAACTGTTAAAGACAGTTACCATATAATCCAGCAGTCCTAAATCTACTCAACAGAAACGAAACTTATACACACAAAAACCTGTGCACAAAGCAATATTCATATCGCCCAAAGGATGTGAGCTCAAATATCCACCAACTGATAATGAAACATCAAGTCATAAAAGGGATAGGAGCAATGAGACCTACGACATCATTACACACAGTGAGAAACCAGGGTGGTCCTCATACTGTGCAATCCCATTAGATGAAAAGTCCACAACACAAGACTTGAGAGGGGCAGAAGGTTGGTGACTGCCCATAGATGAGCCGAAGGCAAATAGAAAGGTGCACTAAGGAGCCCTGTGTTTCTTCCCGGAGTGAAAGGTGTTCTGACAGTGGTGTGTGGTGATGGTCACACAGTCTGAATAAACTACAAACCACAGGATCACACGCTGTGATTGGATGCGCTGTGTGATGCACGAAGTTTATTTCAAATAAGCCATTACATCTAAAAACAAAAAGATGAAATTAGCCAAATGTTCTACTGTGAAGGTCATTACAGAAAAAACAACAGCTGAGGAAGCACACAGATTAAGGACAGAGAGGACCTCAGAACTCAATGAACTGCACACCTCAGGGACTTTGCATCCACCAGGGACAAAGGCCCAGTAGAGGTGTGTATAAAAACAGAATCAGAAAGTGATCATTTACTTAATTACAAAGAAGCAGAAAAGAAGCACAGTATGAAATTTGGGGAAACTATTATGTCCATGTTCAGTGATGAGGACAGTGGAGAAAATAAAGCAGAGAAAAAGTAGAGAGTGGAGACCACAACAAGAGGCAGGAGTGAGAAAGGGGGAAGTTAGGCCAAAATCAGCGCAGGTGGGAGGAGGGGACAGAGAAAACACCCTGGACAAAAACAGACCGAAAATCCCCTTGAAGAGTGCACAATAGATTGAATTTTTTTGGGAGAAGAGGAAAGCTATTCTCAGCACCATAAATTATAGCCCCAAATACACAAAAGCTTATTCAATAGAATATAATTCAAATAAAATAAGTAAAACAGTATCTTGTACCATTTGGGCATTTAATTATAAATATGCAGGGAGGTGGAGGGGCACAACATGCAGCATGTTCTCTTACTGACTCCATATGTTCTCAACAAGGAAGAAAGGAGTTGGTGAGCAAACAATTCATAAATAATATTAATGAGTCATTCTGATGAGGGACTTTCAAACAGCCCATAAAAATATTATACTCTGCTCTCAGAAAAGACCTGAGATTCATAACTAAACATGTAAAGAGGAAACAAACCAACACACTGGCACCTAAAGCAAATGAAGAGTGCTGTTCTCACACCTCCCAACTGTTGAGAATAGAACTTTCTGCGGAGACAGGGACACCCCCAGCTGTGCGGTCTACTGTGTCAGTTACCAACCAGCGGTGGTCACTACACACTCAGCTGAAACACTCAATGTTGAAGCTGGAAGTAAAACAACCATACGGAACACGCAGGCTTGAGCCACTGGAAGTCAGCGTCCACTCTGCGGGTCAGCTGACAGGAGCCAATGACCACCGCAAAGACAACTTGCCGATTGGCTAGAAGAGAAGTTCACACACCTGTGTCACTAGAGACCAGGTGAAGGGCACTCAACTGTCAGAGGTCCCGGTCTGGCATGCATCTAGGCTATCTTTTTCCTAAACACCCTGATAGACAAGCCAATGGGTAGAATGATAAAGCAACATTTCTTAAGGAATTCCTTGGTTTCTAGTTGCATTCTAGTATTGAACATTAGTTTGTTTAGTATTTAATCCTAAAAGTTCTAGGGATTGAACACAGGACATTAGGCTTGACAGCAAACACCCTTATCGACTGAACCACCTCACCTGCCCTTATGTAAAATAAAGCCTTATTTTCAAGATCATTGGTAAGCTTCTTGAGCAGATACTCAGTCAAATGGCAGGAAGGAAAAACTGCCACCATGTGGTAAAGAAATACTGACTGAATCCAATTATACTCTCAGGCAAATTTCTTATACATTTTCCACTGTGACTGCCTAAAATAATTTTAGATGAACCTGAGAATAAAGATATACATTATAAAATAAGTATATAAACCAAACATTTATTGACCATAAGTAATAGAAAAAAATATTTTATTTATTTATTTATTTATTTATTGGTTTGTTTATTTCTGTTTTTTTTTTTTGTTTTTTTGTTTTGTTTTGTTTTTGTTTTCCCAAGACCAGGCTGGCCTCGAACTCACAGAAATCCTCCTGGCTTTGCCTCCTGAGTGCTAGAATTAAAGGTGTGTACCACCACTGCCCAGCAACAATAGAAAAATTTTAAAACACTTCATCAGCATATTTTAGCATACTAATGAGACAGAAGGGCTTGCCTGTCTAAAACAACACAATCCAAAGATATGCTGATTTGATAGATGCTGAAGAATTACAGCAGGGAAACAACAAACATCTTTGTTTTCTGCAATTCAGCCACCATCTTTCTGGAAGTTCAGAAAGCACTGTATGTACAGTAAGGTAAAGGCACTGCAGCTCACAGTACTCATGGTCTGTAATCTGAGTGGAGGCAGCTCGGACTGTGGTGTTCATTGGCACTGTGGGACCAGACAGCATGCTCAGTCTGAAGTGCACAGATGTGCTCAAAACCAAGGCTACAGTGAAGTCACATGATACAACACAGGCAAGCACTGCCAGAGACACTGCAGGGTACCTAGAGTGACTCGAATTTCTTTTTAGTTGGTAGGCGTTCAGAAATGTTTCACACTTGCCCAATTTTTCATGACCATCCCCATCCCATTCATTTGCGCACCTATGGGGTCACAACCCACAGTTTAAGAAGCTCTGCACTGGGTCATTTTGTGAACTAAGGCAAACAGACAAGTCTCTGGACTTCTCAGAACTGACTACCCAATAGTTAAGCAAAAGAACAAAACTATAAAAGGGAAATTTTCTTGGTCAAATCAGTCAACAAACATTTACTGTGTGCACTTAAGTGTGCATGCGTAGAGAAACACACAGTTGTCAAAAGGGTGAGAAGGCTGAACTCAGGGTTGACAGGCTGAAAGGATGAATAATTACATTGCAGCCAAGCATTTTTTACCAAAAAAAAAAAAAAAAAAAAAAACTGCTTACGTGTACCATCACATTTCAGAACCTAATTCCACGCTAAGACAGACACTGCAACAAGTACACAGTAAGCACAGCACCCAGAGATGGGATCCTGGAGGACTGTGTGCAGCAGCAGAGAGCTGTGTGGTGCGGGCCACACTGAAGAGGAGACCCAGGGGTGGGGAGAACACAACAGGACTTTCTAAAAACTTACATTTACATACTGGGGACGATGAGCTGAGCAGGTAGCTCAGCAAGGTGAGGAATTTGGTAGGATTTAGAGAGCAATAACAGGGGATGAAGACAAGGTCATTTTAAGGCATAAACCTCATAGTGTGGCTCTTTGCAGTGCTAGTTTGTCTGTGAGTAACCTACAACATGGGTGTGTTGTGTGTTATGTGTTGGGGTGAAAAGTCACATACAGGACAAAGTTTCAGAGGAGATGAAGACAGTATGCTTTAAAAAGTCCTAAAGAAACTAGAAAGAAGAAGTAAAATGAGTAAATGGCATGATGTTCTGTTTACCTGTCAGGTCCACACTTACCCCGATGATGCTCAATCCTTTGAGGTAGTCCTGACGAGGCTGGGCTTGAGGAACACAGCCAGCTAGGACAATTTTCTTATTCTCCTCTTGAGCTTTTCTGTAACAGTGAGCAAAACCTTTGTGAATTCTCCTGCTCACTGACACAGCCTTAGAAATTGATGTCAGTGAACCTAAGTTCACCAATTAACAAGACCATCTAACATAAACCAGGATTTTCTGGCAATGAGCTAAAAAAAAAAAAAAAAATTCATCATTAAATTAAATGCATGTGTTTATTAATGCCTTCCATTATCATCATGTTACCAAAAAAACATACAGAATTTGCAACATTCATATGAACCACTTGCAAAAATCGTTTCCAAACAGACAGACTAAGTCTTAAAACAAGTCATGTGTTTAAAATGTTAATAAAAATGCACATAAAACTTCACATATTCTTTCTAAGACTTTGGCGAATATAAAAATAAAGTTCAGTTCAGAACAATTCCAACAGGAGAGAAGAAGGTAAAATACTCCATACCCTGGAAATTCCCAGACTCGCTGTCCACTTCTTTGCCCTAGACAACCCACAATTATTGGTTTCTTGTGTTTGCTGTCATCCTTCACAAAGCAAGCATGATTGGGTGATGTATGCATCCATACACGCGCATAATGTACATATTTGTACACATATTAATTTATATACATTCTTGAATATTTCAAAAAAGTATTTCCAAAATACATAAACTTTGATGTGAAATCTACACTCAATAGCATAATGTTACAGTTTGGATCTGAAATGACCCCCAAAGGATGACAAGTTGAAAGCCTGCTCCCCTGTGCAACAAAATCTGGAGTTGGGAATTCTATGAGAAAATCAGTTTATGAAGCCTGACTTCATCAATGGGTTAATGCATTAGACACTTCATAAACAGATTGGTTATGTAGAAGTGACAGAAGTCTAGGAAGCAGGACAAACTGGAGCAAGTACACCCTTGAAAGCATGTCCTTGAGAGGTGTACTTTGTCCCTGGACCCTCCCTCTATTGCTTCCAATTTCCTCTTCCCTCCTTTCTGGCTGCCAAGGTGTGAGCAGTTTTGCTCTACCATGATGTTCTGTGCTGCTGCCCACATACCACTGACTTCTGATTCTTCATCTGGCAGCCTGAGTTAACATAAATTTTCTTCCTATAAACTGATTTCCTGTAGTATTTTTTCACAGCATTAAATGGTCATGAACACACATAAGTTCTAAGTAGACATGTTGATTCAAAAGCATATCTGCAATTTTACAAAGCATTTCATTACTGAAGAGTAAATGGGCATATCTGTACATGAGTATCACTCATTCATCCAGTGTTTTCAGCAACACTGGTTTTATGCTATTAAGAACAGTGAACAGACTCAAGTGTCTAAACCTCCTAGAATCAACTATATCTTTTGCTCCTTTTAAAATTAAATGTGCGTGTCTTCAACTCTTTTTCAAGAGCATCAATTTAGAAGTTGTTGCTGTTCTTATTACTGCATTCTTGGGTGCCATATTTTATGCACCAAACTGGGTCTCTTGCTACCCTAGCAACTGAGAAAGCGAAGGTACTTGCAGACCAGTCTATGGGCATGACTTTGAACTCTAATCAAGAAGTGATGGACTGGAGAGATGGCTCAGAGGTTAAGAACACTGGATGTTCTTCCAGAGGTCCTGAGTTCAGTTCCCAGCAACCACATGGTGGCTCAAAACCATCTACAATGAGATCTGATGCCCTCTTCTGGCCTGCAGGCATACATGCAGGCAGAACACTGTATACATAATAAATAAATAAATCTTTTTTTTTTTTTTTTTTAAGTGACTTGTCTCCATACCCAGCATATATCTGTTGTCATTTTTGACAACTTTTTCAGGGCATAGGTTCAGAATAGGAAGAAAAAAACTGGGACTAGTACAGCTAGGTCCTTGTGATAAAAAGGCATATTGAAAACTTCTGAGAAGTACAAGAAGGGTTAATAAATAAGTAAATATAAACTTACTATTTTTTTATTTTTGAGATTATAATTTATTTTTAATCTATTTATTTATTTGTTTGTTTGTTTATTTTGGTTTTTCAAGGCAGGGTTTCTCTGTGTAGCTTTAGAGCCTGTTCTGGAACTCACTCTGTAGTCCAGGCTGGCCTCAAACTCACAGAGATCCACCTGCCTCTGCCTCCCAAGTGCTGGGATTAAAGGCGTGCACCACCACCGCCAGGTTTGAGATTGTAGTTTAATTATAACATTTCTTGTTTCTGTTTTCTCTGTGAAAACCCTCCCATATACCCCACCCAACTCTCCTTCAAATTCATAACTTCCTTTTTATTAAATGTTATTATATATATATATATATATATATATATATATATATATATATATATATATATATATATATCTGAATATATATATGCCTAACTATAACCTGTTGAGTCTATACAATGTTACTTGCATGTATGTTTTTAGGGCTGACCATTTGGCAGTGGACAACCAATTGGTGTGGTCCTGTCTGGGGAGGACATGTCTCCCACTCCCAACTTTATTCACTTGCTTGTAGTTCTTGTGTAAGGCTGAGGCATGTTCATTAGTATCACCCTTGTTCAGTTCAGGTTTGGATGGTCATGAGGAGAGTATTTGTGGGTATAGCTTCTGGGGTTACTAGGAGACAAGTTCACAGCAAACTCCCGGGTCCTCTGGCTCTTACAATCTTTCCACCACCTTTTCTACAATGATCCTTGAGCCTTAGACGTGGGAGTGTTTTGTAGATGCATCCATTGGGACCGGGCTCCACACTCACTCTGCATTTTGATTGGTTGTTGTACCTATAAATTTGCTATCTCAGGAGCCCTTGTAAATGTTTTGTTTCAGGAACTTGAGTTTTTTGATAAAACTTTCCCACTTGGGCCGGGCGGTGGTGGCGCACGCCTTTAATCCCAGCACTCGGGAGGCAGAGCCAGGCGGATCTCTGTGAGTTCGAGGCCAGCCTGGGCTACCAAGTGAGCTCCAGGAAAGGCGCAAAGCTACGCAGAGAAACCCTGTCTCGAAAAACCAAAAAAAAAAAAAAAAAAAAAAAAAAAAAACTTTCCCACTTGGAATTCTAAAACCCCTTGCTCAAAGAATTTTGTTAAAGATCCAAGTTTGGCTGACTCACAGTACATTCAAGGGACTAGTCAACCCTCTCTGCCACCTGATTACTTGATGGATAAGCACTTCACTACAAACAAATACATTTTTATAGTGACTGTAAAACTCCCTATCAAATGAAAACATCTTTCCATTTTCATTATCAAACTCTACATGACAGTTAACATTGTGCTTTTTAAGAACCTTCACTATACCATGTAGAATCACAGCCAAGTATCTAAAAGATCGCCAATAATCATGCCCAAAGAAAATGTCTGGGGCTAAAGAAATGACTCAGCAGTTAGGAGCACTTGTTGCTCTTCCAGAGGATCTGAGTTCAATTCCCAGCACCCATATGGAGGCTCACAACCATTTGTAATTTTAGTTCCAGGAGATCCAAAACCTTCTACTGACCTCCTTGGGTACTAGGTGTGCAGATGGTGCATATATATACATGCAGGCAAAATACTCATACACATAAAACAGTTAAATAAACATAAAAAATGTTTAAAGAAAATGCCTATTTCACTTTTATGAAATCCTTTATCATCATAAAACAAAATGATTTTAGGGGAACATAGAAATGAGGAAGACCCATGCCTACAATTCAAGAGACAATGTTAATTAAGGATGACATATAAAAAACCATAAGCAACTTGGCATCAGGGACACAACTCTCGGTGGCAGATAAAAGAGCAGGTGACATAAAGCGAAGTTCAACGTGCAGTCAGAAAAAGCCTTCATGGAGAAACCTTTATTAGCAACTGTGAGAAGAGAGAGGCAGAAGCAAAGGCAAAGAAAGATGCAGAGAGCTGCCATAGCAGGGACAATGAGAAGAAAGCAGGGCAGGAAGACAGTGCTAGCCACAGCTCGAGCCAGAACAGGTGGTTCAGAAAGGAGGAACACCAGATTAGGAGGGAAGGTGCAGAAAAGGCCTTATCCAGTAACTTACTAAGAACTGTTCCAAACTGCTACTGAATTTGGCTTCAAACCAGCAGGACAGACTATAAGTACAATCTGAACCAAACCTCAGCCCAGCCATGGGATACTGATGTCACACTTTACATGTGACCAAAATAACGGATGAGACAAAATCTTTAATGCAGATTCTCAGAATGTTCCCATTCTAAACATTCCCTTCTTACAGTCTGTTCTTTTTCTTTAATAAGCTTTGTTCACATTAATACAAGGTGAAGTTATTTTTCTTTTGATATGTACCTAAGAGATATTTTTTTAAAGCTTTTATCCTTCAAAATATGAATGCTGCTAAGAATAATAACATAAGAAAGTTTAAAATAGTATGAATTACCATGTCTTCCTTTCAGGTGACACTGGAATGTTAATTAAAAATTTAATGAATATAAAGTTAATTTAATATACTGGTTCATATATTCTTGAAACATATTTCTAAATAAAACTAGTGCCATGCACCTGCATAAACCATTAACTTGAGTGACACAGAAAATAAAAATAAAGCAGCTACCTCCTCTTCTGCATATCAAACATAAGAAATAGTTTGTATAGAATCTTAAAATTCACAGCAGCACAAAGATAGCTAATGATGACAAAGTATCACTCCTTTATTTCAAAGATAAGAAAACCGAGCTTCAAAAAGATTCAATGGTCACCTGACTCCTAAGTCCCACATTTCAGAACACAGTAACAAACACTAAGAAAGTGTTTCTTCTCTAGAACACTCGGACATGTACAAAGCTGTAAGGCCAAATACTCTCCAAGTAGAATGTCAATTCAGTATCTGACTGTTCTACTCACCCAAGGCTAGTGAGCAGGATAATGGTCTGATGATAGGCGAGCACTAAACTCACAGGTGTGTGCAGAGAAACAGTTCTTTCTCTATAGAAAGACAGGCCAGGGAAGACTGTGAATTCTCCATGTTTATTTTTCTTATTCCTCAATCACGTTCTGAAAGGTGGTATTAATACAAAAATATTCATAGAAATGTGCACTTTACCCAAAAATTTCTCTCCATTAAGAAAAGGTCACTCACTATGTCTAGGTTTTACACCTTTAAATGTGAGACTCTTCCTCAGGACAGCACAGAAAGAGGGTCACAATAGTGTGCTTCTGTATAGAGTAAGCACCTCTCCACCCTGCGGGAGGACTCTACCTTCAGAAGTTCTCATGACAGGACTCCTAGTCTATGAGTTGATGTACAGGCATACAGTCATTCGAAATACAGAAACACATTAAGCAAATAAGAGAAAACCACTAAGGAGTTATGATTCTGGTGCAGTTCGTTAACCACGATACCTTCATTATCCTAAAACCAGTTGAGAAGAGAACACTTGGCATAGATGCTGCTGTGAACCTACAAGACTGCTGTCACAATTTGGACAGCTAAGCCATGACCTCCCAATAGCTTCAAGTAAAATTAAAAGCTACTCCAAAATTTACAAAACCAAAATGATCCAAACAGATATATTCAGGGATGTATGGGGATATTCAATTTCCAAGTAACTGGAGTATAACTGCATCATTCCAATATGGAATGCTATTGTAATGGAGAAAATTGAAACATAATCGTATACCTTATGCTTTAGAGAAGAAAAAGTGTTACAGGGTGGTGAGCAGTCTGCACTGCATCCAGCAGACAGGAACCCAACACCTGTGATAAGAGCAAGCAGAGAAGGCCCTCTGTGCAGACGATCAAAATACTCAAACCTGTTACTGCAAACAGTAATTTCCTTAAAGTTTATCTGGATATAATAAATTCTGATACTATGATGATGTGGCCAAATGACTCCCAGGACAAAAGTGACACACGAGCTGGTGGCAGTCTAGTATGCACTGAGCATGTACAAGGCCTTCATTTGAATTCTCCACATTAAAAAATAAAAAGCCTGATTCCATGTACCTTCACTGTACTCACTGCAGCTCTTAAAATAATGAATGCATGATGGTGGGCAGATGGCTCAGTATGTAAAAGCACTTGCCTCAAAAGCCTGACAACCTGGGTTCAGATTCCTGAAATCCACATAATAAACCTGATACAGTCAGTGGACTGCATCTGTAACTCCATCACTCCTGTGGTGAGAGAAGAAGCTGAGGAAAATGACTTGGCCAAAAAGCTTGAAAGCTGTCAACTAGGAACACACAGCACAGTGACAAGAACCAGGAGACCAACACAGAGAGGAAGACAAGAACAGACTCCAAAGTTGTCCTCTGACTTCCACATGTGCACATGCACAAACAGACAAGCAGGCATGTATATGAACATGCATACAAACACGCATGAATAATAAATAAGTGTAAAAAAATACAGTCCAATGAGATGAAATACATAATACATTCAATTACACGCTCATGCAGTATCATTAATCTATAATTGAATTTTATGATGAATCCTTAAATCAATAGATAAAAATCAAATCCATCAGAGTTACTAAAATATTGCAGAGAATTATCTTAGTATTTACACCATCTGCAACTCTCTCCTTTTGGTTCCATCTCTCCTTCTCTAAAAACGACAGAAGTTACACTTACAGCACAACGTCAGGACAGTAATACAGCAGTTGGGTACAACTAGCTTGACCTTAGAATAGGGCATTCATCAGAACATTTTGTAATTAAGTGCAACTTTTTAACTGGGGGGCAGATCCTTTTAAATAGCAGTGGCCAATATACCTGAAGAAGACCAAACCTGGGAGCTACCATTCACTTCCAAACCCAGCAAGCACAGTGGTTTCAGAGACAGAAATACCACACACTGCTCTGTGTAAAAATGCCCTCTTGACAACATAAATGGGCAAAACAGCATCCACTTTGGGGGGTTAAATTGTCAGTTTTTCTATTTCAATGCCAGCTCATAGACAAATTCACCCTAACATCAATTCAAATTATCAGCTAAAACAGCCATGAGAGCAGCACTCACCATTTACCAACAGGACTTAAACAAACCAAATTATGCTGTAATGTATAACTGAAACCAGGTTTCCTCATTATTACCACCGTCCATTATGCAGAGGAAAGTAAAGCTCAGCAGAATCATATGGAAAGGGAGCTGGGGCTGTGCCAATTAGCTTTGGAAAAGCACATACTCAGAATGTGCCTCGATTGGGTTCACTGTTGTTATCTCCCTAGGGAAAGCTGCAATAAAATGTCTATAGGTATCCATGAAAAATGATACACAGCACTGCAGCACATGGGAAACCCTGAGCTAATCAGCCAAGACCTGCTGAGTAATCACTAAGTAGAAAGTGTGAGCCACATGGGGTGGGCCCACGCTCACAAGTATATGGACAGCACAAAGTGGAATCTATGGATTACTAAATTTAAAAAAACATACCAAGCTGGGGGATGGAGAGGTTGGGGTGAATCTGGGAGGAGCTGAGAGTGAATATGATCAAACTACATTGTATAAAATTCTCAAATAATTAATAAAACTATTTTTAAAAGGATTATATATACTGGGTTGGGAAAACAGCTCAGTGGTAGAATGTTTGCCTAGCAACCCAATATCAATACCCAATACCACACAGCATATGCTATCGGTTAGAACTAAGTTGACCTGAGATAAGGTGGCATTGATGTCTCAAAGCCATAAACATATAAGGATAAAGATAAAAATATTTTTGCCAATATAAAATACTTGTTTGTTTGGCTTTCTGGATGAATGAGGGTCTTACTACCATTTGTGAACAAACTTAGTCTTCACTATGTAATGTAGGGTAGCCTTGAACTCAGAGCAACTCTCTTGCCACAGCCTCCCATGTGTGGTGATCACAAGCACGGACCGTTCCTGGGGTGATTTTCTAATGTTGGGGTGAGTTGACATTTATAGTGAAAATAATAGCTCCATTTCATCCTATGGATTGTCCTGTGAACAACAATAATAATTTACTGTATTCTACTAATGTTCAAGTGTACACATAAACACATACAGCCAACATTGCTTTGGGCTAATGTTACTAATTTTAGCACTAAAAGTAATAAGCAAAGAGCTACATATTATTTGTATTTTCACTCATAAATAAAATTATATCTGCATAGTCATACAAGTGATATTTTAGAATTCTTTTTTTTTTTTTTTTTTTTTTTTTTTTTGGTTTTTCGAGACAGGGTTTCTCTGTGTAGCTTTGCGCCTTTCCTGGAGCTCACTTGGTAGCCCAGGCTGGCCTCGAACTCACAGAGGTCTGCCTGGCTCTGCCTCCCGAGTGCTGGGATTAAAGGCGTGCGCCACCAACGCCCGGCTGATATTTTAGAATTCTTAATTTGAAGCTAAAAACAAAAAAGAACAAGGTCTGAATGAGATGACAGAATTCCACTCAGAATGGTCATATGAAAATTGTTATGGTGGAGTAAGTCAAATCTGAAATGAACTATGTTTTTATCACAGCCTCATTAAAAAAAAATTAAGTGGCCATGAATTTAGTCTCTCTCTAAATAATTTTAAAGGGTAAACATAAACAGTACAGTCTGAGTCCTCAGAGACTGAGATGACCAAAGGAATAGAATTAATTATCATAACTCAATGTGTCTCAGCAACTCACAGACAAAAGCACATGAGAGCAGACCTGTGACTGTGATGTAAACAACGGTGGACAGACCCTGAACAACCCAGATCACAGACGGGCCTGTTTGGGTGAGACTTTTCAAAGCATATCACTTTAAAAAAAAAAAAAAAGCCATAGACCCAGGTGAAGGGAACTGAGAAAGCAGACCTCTGTGACTGAACATGAACACATGCTGACATGAGTTTCCCTAATCTCACAGTGACCAGCCCCCTGTGAATTACTCCCGAGTTGAGACCACAAAATACCAGTGTAAGTTCTTACATACAGGCCTGTAAGCTGTACTTCCTCAAAGGCAGGTAGAAGAGACTCGCCCATTAATAGAACCCACAAGAGGGCTGAAAACCACACCTAAAACATCAGTAACTCTTCCACCCTTCAAGGAGGCCCATCCTCAGAGCCAACTGGGCCCATAGGAAGCTGACAGTCAAAAGATGAAAGTTATTTTTGGTAGATAAGTTATAAGGAAAGGAAGAAATGGGGGAACCTAGAGATTAAGAGAAATATAAGATGCAGGTCAGTTTTGTTTTTAAATCATCAGGATTTTTACTTTATTGTCTAATGACAAATGGGAGAAAATCATAAGGAACCCCCAAAACTGATCCCTAATCCATCAAAACTGCGGTCACTAGTAGACTTCTACCACGCTGCACTGATTCAATGAGAACGGTTCCCAAAGGCTCACGTATGTGAGCTCTTGGCTCCTTAGTTGGAGGAACTTTTGGGAAGGATTAAGAAGTGGGGCTTTGTTGGAGAAGGTGTGTCACTAGGGAAGAACACCACAGTTTCAAAACCCATGCCACTCCTAGTCAGTTCTCTCTCTCTCCCTCCCTCCCTCCCTCCCTCCCTCCCTCCCTCCCTCCCTCCGTCTCTCCCTCCCTCCCTCCCTTCTACTTGAGTATATAGATAGAAGCTCTCAGCTACTGCTCCAACACCATGTCTCCCGGCCTGCTGCCATGCTCTCCACCGTGATGGCCATGGACTCACCCTCGGAAATTGTAAACCCCAATAAATTCTTCCTTCTATAATTTGCCTAGGTCATGATGTCTTCTCACAGCAATAGAAAAGTAACTAAGACAAATGGGCAAAGCACAAAAGCAGTTTCAAAGTAACTAGTGAGATTATAGTTCTTGAGTGGTAGTTACAGGGCTGTCAGACTTAATTTGCTGACCTAAACATTTCTCTGTGACTTTAAGATAGTTTATTCAACAATATAAACATTAAAAATAAACCAATATTTTAATTAAAAATAAATAACCAGAAATTTCCCGGCAAAAAGGGGAAGAGAAATTAAACTGTGGTTGCTGATCCTATGTCTTTGAATCTTCGTATGTCTCTCAGAGCCCACATAAAAGTGGGTTTTAACCAGTGGCATATGAACAGGATGTCACAGTTAACTGGAAGAACCTGATGAACGCTTTAGGGGAGAAAAATATTGTATTTGGTCTTCTGACCATCTCAGAAGAAAATAAAGTGGCATTTTTCAAACTAACTAATTAAGAAGTATGATTAAAGGGATTTCAGACATCACTCAATAACTGGTTTGCTTTCCACATTTTGGTGGCAGTGAATTCAAAGCTATACTACTGAGAAGACAAGAAAATGAAGAGCAGTGAGAGTGTCCAGAATACACCTGTGCCTGGTCTACTGTCAGTGTGTCTGGGCAACATCATGATTCCTTTTCTAAAAACAAAACTTAAAGCTCTAAAGGGCAGGGTTCACTATAGCTTGAACATAGCCTGTCTCCTCACAGGCCCATGTGTTCAAGGCATGCTTCTCAGGGGGAGAGGGCACTACTAGGACAAGCTGTCAGCTTGGAGAGTGGAAGCAGGTCTCTAACTCAGTGGAGACAAGCCTTTGGTGGACATGGTGGGACCCTGACCTCTCCTCTCTCTAAGTGGTTCTGTCCGGCCTAGTGACCTTTCTATGACAACCCGCCTTACCACAGCGGAGAGCCCAGCCACCATCCTACACTGTGGGCCACACTATAGCTTTCTTCTCTGTGAGTTAACTGTCTCCAGTCTTCGCTAACTGATTCAACACAGTTCTGGAAGGATGCTCTAAAGTAATAGTCTCAAGAGCTCAGTTCAGATTCTGCCTCTGTGGCAAACTGAGAGGAGGGCAGACCTCCTCTAAATCTTAGCTTTCCCACATCTTCAATGGAAACCACTAAACCCTGAGGCTTAGACTGGCATGAAAAATCAACAGTTGTAATAGGAAACACTTGCCTTAAGAGGCAGTAGTAATTACAACGAAAGTCCAGAAAGATTAAAAAGAAACATTATAGGAATGAGTGAAATTATTAGATTTTCTATTCCAAATGCTACAGTATTAAATTAGTAGTAAGATTCTGTGAAAACTTCCACAAAACACCACAAATGGGAATTTGGACGGAATCTGTAGCTGACACAGAGTGATGGGCATTCACTTTAAACTCTGAACAAAAACACCTAAACTCTAGGCACCTTGCCAAATCAGTTTCCCAAAAGCGAGATTATTCGCTGCCTAGGCAATGTTAAACAGAGCTTAACCCCCAGAAGCTTCAGGTGTAAGAGGCAGAGAACTAAATGCATGTCTCTGCTCCATTCGTCCATGGTGCAGGCAAGAGAGAGAAACAAGATGTCACACGAATATACCAGATTTCTGGACTTCCAGTTCCCCCACTAAAAACAAAGGGTAGAGGATGTCTAATGTCTGCCATGTGAGGCTCAGTGAAACCCAGTTCTCCTTGCTTCAACAAAGCTCAATTTAGGTATATATTGCTGGATGTAACAAATTTCTGAGGCACTACCTCTAAAAGTTAAACATTTTATATCTAACACAGCCCTCCCACCTTGGGGTCTCAGCAAATGACTTTCCAGCTTATTTACTGAAAAAACAAACTGCTGTTTCTGCACACCAGAATATCTAACATGCTGTTCTACATCAAAATACTGGTTCTTCTATGGCTCAGCATGAAGAATACTTGCCTGGCAACCAGCACGCATAGGCCACATCAGATGTGCCCCCCATAAATAGATCTGCTGTCCTTATTCCCCCAAAACTGAAATGCTTCTGGTACACAGTACATTCCAATCCTTTCTGACACACACTGTTATTGTAATTATCCACTTTTCTCTACCTAGCAATTTTTTTCCTCTATAATAACTCACACCCAAAAGTGTACAGATGCACATAAAATTGTATCTTAAAAACAAAAACAAAATCACAGTACTCAAGAGACTGAGGCAGAAGATCTCATGAGCTCAGGGTCAGCAAGAGGTACATACACAGAGACACAGACACAGACACTCTGTCTCTCTCTGTCTCTCTCTCCCCCCCCCCACCCCCAACACCCCAGATATGGAGTAAACATCTCAAGTCAGAATGCTCCAGACAGATCCTGATTGTTCCCATGCCCACACCACTCCACATTTCAGGCAAATGGGATTATTGCACACCCAACACTCAACTCCCCTGCCACCAAAAGCAGATAGATAGATAGATAGATAGATAGATAGATAGATAGATAGATAGATAGATAGATAGATGATAGATAGATAGATAGATAGATAGATAGATAGATAGATAGATAGATAGATAGATAGATAGATAGACAGATAAGTAAGTAAAAATCAAACAGGACCTGCTCTTCTCTCTCTCTCTGTCTCTCTCTCTGTCTCTCTCTCTCTCTCTCTCTCTGTCTCTCTCTCTCTCTCTCTCTGTCTCTCTCTCTCTCTCTCTCTCTCTCTCATATCCCATATTCAATCCACCAGCAAAGGCCACTGTCTCAAGCTTTAAAACAGAATTGAAAGCCAAGCTCCTCTCATTGCCATTACTACTACAATGTCTAAACTTGGAGTTTCTTCCTTGCACTATCTGACCACCACAATGATAATCTCAAAGTCTCACTCCCTAGATCATCTCAGAGGATTGGTTTCTCACTGCACTAGTCTCTGCTCAATGGTCTCTCCTTCAGAAGGTTCAGCCTGACTGGACTGAATGAAATACGCCACCTGGGGCCCCAACACACCTGTATTTCAATCCTAATTTGGCTCGTTGGTTGGCTGGCTGCTGGTTTTGAAACACATTCCCACTACAAAATGCAGGCTCTACCGCAACAATTCATCCTTTTGCCACAGCCTCCCAAGTGCCAGGATGCCTTGTTTGTCCTATTACTGAGCATCTCAAAACATGAAATAGTTACTTGTTTTTAAGTGTTTATTTGCTTATACCCAACACACACACACACACACACACACACACACACACACACACACACACACACACACCCCTAAGGCTGAAACACTTTTCTAATGAATACAGGACACACATAGCCAGAGAAGCTCCTGACAAAGGCAGTTTTAGGAAGGATGGCTTGTTTGGCTCCCAGTTTGAGGGACAGACTAGTCCCTCGTGGAGAGAAAGGCACAGGGGTCGGCGCTCCAAGAGGGCAGTCTCACTGCATCCACAGTCAGGAAGCAGCAGCAATAAATGCTGGTGCTCAGCAAATTTCCTCCTACTCAGTTCGCTACCCTAGCCCATGCACTCATGCTGCCCACATTCAAAATGGTATTTCTCTCGTCAGTTACACCAGTCTAGAAACACTCTGACACACAGAGCCAGGATTGTATTCCATGATGATTGTGAGTGCAAGGAAACTGAACATGAAGAGTACAGACCACACCTAAACTCTTGCTTTCTTGGTCATTTCATCTTGTTTTTTTTTTTTTTTTCCTTTTTCTTTTTTTTTTTTTTTTAAGGGCATTGTCTGACGTAATCCAGGCTGGATTTGAAGTCTATACAGATAAGACTCCTAATCGTCCTGCCTCCATCTCATAGGTTCTGAGATTACAGGTCTAGACCACCATGCCCAGTTTTCGCTGTTAGGTGTTAGCTGCTAGAAACTGATGGCCTGGTCTATGCAAGGCAAGTTCTCTATACATCCTCAGCATCGCTCCTGTTTGTCTGGTGGATTTTTTTTTTTGGGGGGGGGATAGTTTTAGAATACTAAAATGATGTTTAAAATACTACAGCAATACAATACACTCCATTGTACCTCCCTCTTTTTTTTTCAATATGAAGTTTCTTTTGAGCTTCGGTTTGTTACAAAAACAGCAAAGCAACCTGAGGAAAATAAAATCTAGAAAAATCAAAACATTCTTTCAAAAATAAAGAAAACCTTAAGTAATAATCTATAACATAATTTCCTTTACCATTACACATGATTTTCAAAGAAAATAATTTTATTAAAAAACCAAATATGATGAAAATAGTATCGCTGATGCTCACTTAGTCAAATAACCTGGGAAGACAGAAGGTAAAGTTTGCTTTTTGCTCACATTTGAGCTTTATATAAACCAAACACAGGGGAGCCCCAAATCCCCCATACACTCTCATCTCATAGTAATTTCTGTCTGTGGGTGGTAGCTCATGTCTGTATTGCCAGCTCTTAGGAAGCTGAGAGGCTGGAGGATTGCTGTGAGTTTGAGGCTAGCCTGGACTACATAGTAAGATCCAAACTAAGCTAGAATACAGAGTGAGATGCTTTCTCTCTCAAAAAAAAAAATGATAATAATGATTTATGATGAGGTATTTTATACGTTATAAAAAATATATACAAGATGGCTCAGTAGATATAAGAACTTGGACAAAGCCTGAAACTCTGCACACAAAAGGACAGACTTTTCTAAATGTCTTCTAGGACCACACCTCCTGGGTGTTGTCATCTGGCCTACACACAAACGCACACAATAAATATCATTTTAAAATTCTGTTAAAAACTATAGCTACTGAATTTTTATATTTCTACTGTAAATATTATATTTTTTTTTCATCTAAGATTCTGTTTAGTTTTTAACAAAAAAGAAAAAGAAAACTTACTGACATGAGTGAAAAATCAATTATTAAAACCTGATTGTGGTACCCTGCATGAATCATCTTCCATCAAGTATTTACTTGTATAACCACTTGCCTTAATTTTTCTTTTACCTGAAAACTGTTGGCTAGCCTTGTGAGCACTCTCTAAAATATACTTGTCAAAGAATTATCCAGGAAATCCAAAGGAATAACAAACCCACACAGTGTCTGGTCTGGGCAGTCAAGTTATAGGGTGAGAACCACCTCCACCAAGTACTCCTTGGAATATACAGTATCATCGACAGAGTCTTGAGGAAACAGCAAGAAAAACTATTGTAAAAAGGGCACTCGAGACAAAATGTGAATCATAAAAAGATTCACTTCTGGATCATAAAAAGGGAAACATAAAAGTTAGTCTAACCTCTTACCTAAAATCACCAATTAATTCAGCCAAAAACTCAAAAGGAAACACTTACAGGACACCATGTTTCTTTACCATGTAGCTCAGGCTAGTCTAGAACTCATGATCTTCCTGGCTCAGTTGACCACCTGCTGGGTTAGACATGTGCACTGCTATACCAAGCTTCCTTACCTATGCTTCCTGGAGTAACTAAAGACAGACTTGATTTTTACTATAATGTGTATTTTTCTCACAATAAGGATCAAGTTAAGAATCAATGCTTTTGGAAAAATTTGGAAAAAGTAAGAGCCACATGATCACTACATTGACACTTACATTCTTACAGAGATCAAAGACACTGTTTCACACATAAAACACAATACTTAACATTACATAATTGCATTTAAACAAAAAGGACCACACTGACTAGTTGTTACAGCGGAGCATAGTGGTGCATGCCTTTAATCCCAGCACTTGGGAGGTGATCTCTGAGTTCAAGGCCAGCCAGGTCTACAAAGAGTGTTCCAAGACAACCAGGGCTACACAAAGAAACCCTGTCTGGAAAGAGAAAAGAAATCAGTTGTTACAGCTATAGCTAGAATAGGACTTAAGTCTGAGAACTGAAGCCACTATCTATCTTAAAACTCTTCTCAAAACCAGGCCCCAGCACAGCTGGGCCTCATGCTCCTCTAGCAGTGAGGGCGCACTGCTACATTGTCTGTTCTTGCCTGATCTCCACCTGCTCAGGCAATAGGTGAGATAGACTTTCTCCTCTGACCGTAACTCTGCACTCTGTTTTCTCCATCTCTGCTTCTGTAGTTCCCCCACTGCAGAAGCATGCACACCGTAATCAAAACTCTCTTGGCTTTGATGTCTCTTCTACTAAATTGTAAGTACTATGGTGTGCCCACATCATATGCTGATATTGCCAATCAACTACGATCACTCTGTGCCAACAGGTTTTTTGTCAACTTGACACAAGCTAGAGTGATCTGGGGAAAGGAACCTCAACAGAAATAAATGCCATCAACATACTGCCTGTAGACAAGTCTGTGGGACATTTTCTTGATTGATGATTTGATGTGGGAGGGCCCAGCCCCCTGTGTGTGGTGCCACCAGTGGACAAATAGTCCAGGTTGTATAAGAAAGCAGGATGAACAAGTCAGTAAGTAACGGTCCTCCATGGCTTCTGTTTCAGTTCCTGCCTCCAGGTTCCTGCCTTGAGATCCTGTCACAGCTTCCCTCGGTGGACTATGACTTAGAAAGTCAAATTTTATTAAGCCAAATAAATTTTTTCAGCTCAAGTTGTTTAGGTCATGGTCTTCATCACAGCAATAGAAAGAAAACGAAGACGTACCCAAACCACTCCATTTCTTCAGAGCAATCTAAATTTGATGTTTATTCTATAAGGCACTATGCTTAGAACACACACACACACACACACACACACACACACACACCTCAAAATCCAAAGGTGGGTAAATAGTAGTCTAGGTCAATCATGACATCCTTGTTCTCCTGGTTCACAGCTATCATTTAGATCTGAGTCTGAGACCCAACTGGTTATGAAGTATAGTGCAACCCTGGAGAAAACTTTCCTTCCTACTGAACAAACAAGCATAGAGGAGCATCTTGACTGGCTGTCATTACCACTGCATCCAACATACAAAAATGTCCTAAGATATCAATATTGCTGCCATGGAAGCCATGAACTGAGGATAGGATCTCAAAGTAAAAGATCCCCGTGTTACAAAAGACTTCAACCTGTGGAATTAATTGACATAGAACTTCCCCTCTCTAGACTACTTCTACGAGATCATAAATTTTTTATGGGACAGGCAAGATGGCTCAGCAGGTAAAGGCCCTTGCTGCCAAGCCTAAAAATTTAAAGTACTACAGGGGGACCTGCCCCCACTTTTTACCTCAGGGTACTCTTGAGCAGGGAGAAATGAGGAATATGTAGATAGAAATATAGAGGAGAGAGACAGATAGAAACATAGGATAGCCTCAAGAGGGCCTGGGTCAAAATCCACCAGCCCCTTCTGTCTCTACTAAAGGGCTTTTAAAGGAATGTCAAGCAAAAGACCTTCCCCCAATACAGCCAAGTGCAGACCATCCCAGACACCTGGTAACGATGTCAACCCCTAATGCAGCCCTGCTGTGTAAAGCAAGCTCAGATCTCACTACAGAGCTTTTGTGGGCTCCTACAAAGTACCACCCCCAGAACTCGAGTTGTAGAAGGAGAGAACAGATACCTCAAAGTTGTCCTTTGACCTCAACATGCGTGTTATAACGCCACCCCCCACCACAACCCCCGACACAGAAACACACATATTTTTAATAAATAAATTAAAAGAAAACCTTTAGAGTTCTGCTTTTGGTTGATTCTCCTGGTGCGTACATCCAAAGCTATTCAACCTGAAACAGCTTCCTTCATAAAAATACATTAATGTATGGGATGAACCTAAAATCATGCCCACCTCCACTTGACTACAGTGACCAGGTCATAGTCTCAGTATGCTACCAGGCTTCTTTCTCAACCAGCTGTGCTAGGATTCCCACCCAGGCCCAGCTCTCTAACTCCAGATCTCCTTTGACTGTACTGCAGGTGATTCAGGGGCTCCATGCTTCTGTCTCTGTTTGCACACTTATTAGTCTGGTGCCATTCCAGATGCCAGGTGTCATTAGAAACTCAGATTTGACTAATGAAAAACAGGACACACTGGGGAAATGTAATGTGCTTCCACCTACAAATATTTCCTGCCTAGTGAACTGACATGCATATTTCAAAACAGCAAGCTATTTCCTATACTTCCCACATGCACTGAGAGCAGGACACATTTCTATCTCACAATCTTGATTCACTTTTTATAGCACACCACCACCACCACCACCACCACCACCACCACCACCACCACCACCACCACCATCCCCGATGCTCCGTATGTCAGCCATTTGCCAGGAAAAGAGTAGTTATCACCAGTGAAGACCAGGCCGTATTTTTAGAACACTGAAGGGAATGCCTTTACAGAGAATGGAGAAAGGGCTCCACAGATGTTGGCTGTTTTACTAAAAATCACAGATACTTAGGGCCAAAACCAGAAGTGGTATTTGGAGTCCAATTCCTAATTCAGTGCTTTCCCCAACACCAGACTGCTTCTAAGCTGCCTATTAAATATTTACTGGGGATACTTGACCAAACAAAAAATAATCCATTACTGTGTTCAAGTAAACCAAAAACCTTTTAGTAGGTAAGGCTGACAGATGCACACTGTCCTAAATATTGACTTTTTATTTTCTGAAATGAGCTCCACTACCCAGCTATCTCTACCACTCTTCTAGTCAACAAGATTCTATTCTATCTGAATAATTCAAACACACCAATTGTTATTCAAACACACTTCAGAGGGAGTCATAGTTCCAACTGGTTTTTATGTATCCACTTTCTATTTTATAAAAGCAATCCTGAGTATCATATTTATTAAATTAAAAAAGACAAGCTTGCATTTTTATTTTAAATGCTATAACTTCCTTAATGAAGTAATTATCGTATAGTGCTGATTTCATCCACCAGTCTCTTCTTTATCAAGCCAATCAGTCTGGAGCTCAGGAAATCAAGTCTTTAACATTCATCTATAAAGGTGAATTTGAATGGGATCTTTGTGAGTGTGATAGTCAGTCCTCACCTTCATCTCACTACAGATGATCAGTCCAAGCCAATCTCTGTATTTCACCAGCTTTGCCAAGGAGTCAGCGGAGACTCTGTGCTAATGACACAAATCTGCACTAATGACACATGAAGAGACTGTTGTTCAGGTCTTCATGTAAAGATGGGCCAGCCTCTTGCCCAGTCAGGAGAGAAAGGAGGAAGAGAAAGGAAGGATTCTGGGTATTTGATGGCAGCACAGCTCTCAATGGACCCTCTCTGGAGCTCCAAAGACCTCCACGTGTGCAGCACACTTCGCGCTTCCTTACCACTGGAGTGACTTCTGCTGGAGGGTTCTGTTCCTTGAAGGGGTGGGTACCTGACAACAGTACTAGAAATCAAAGAGACTATGGACTTATAGCATCCCAAAAATCATCCTTTAAAAGGACTTTCCTCTCTGTCAGATTAAGTACCAGCCAAGGAGCGAGTTGTCTGCAGAGGAAAGAATGCCAAGACTTTGCCTAAATGTCCCATGACAGGTAAGCTGTCAGCAAAGCAAAAAGCATTTCTATATTTTTTTAAATAATTGGTTGGTGCCCGGCACACACTTCCAGGCTCTCAGGATTAGAAGTAAGAAGGACAAAACACTTGCCCTCAAAGCTTAGACAGAGGAACACAACTAACAAGCAAGCAGCATCTTCATGAAGAACACAAGCAAGTTCTCACATAACTGGGATCTGAACAACATGATCAACTAGAGGGTGATCAACACAATGACTGGGTGAATTCTTCCACTCCAGTGGTGCAAAGACTCAGAACAACAAGAACTGAGAGAAAGGACCGGAGATTAGAAACGTGACAGGGAGAAGAAATCTACAAAAAGCAGACACAGGGAGGTACCCAGCCTAGCCTCAAAACTTTAAAGTTAATTAAAAATAAACTTCTTAAATTTTTTTAATTTAAAAAGAAGAAAGAAATAAAGAGGTTGAACCAGCATCTGTTGCCACTGTGCCCTATTGGAAGCAGTGCACCAGAGCAGATGGATGTCGTATCAATTAACAGGGTCTGGATCCTGAGATCTTCCAACACCTTTCTAAAAAAACTATCTCAGACCAGCAAAAAGATCAAAGTTTACAGCCTATATTTTCTAATCACAAACAGCCAAGTACTCTCTGGTGTCGAAGCAACAGCTCACTCTGCAGACTCCTCCACTGAGGACCTACATTCTCCAAATCCAGTCAGTCTGTCTCGAGCTCGCAGGAACTTCTCAGAGCAACATCGGAATTGCAGGCAGCCTTTATAAATATTATAAATAGTTATAAATAAAGACATGGGAAAACAGAGGGGACTTTGCTAAAGAGAAGAGAAGAGAAGAGAAGAGAAGAGAAGAGAAGAGAAGAGAAGAGAAGAGAAGAGAAGAGAAGAGAAGAGAAGAGAAGAGAAGAGAAAAAACTTTGTAAAGTGATAAACCCCAATATTAAAAATCAGCAACAATAAGCTGGGTAGTGGTGGCGAACACCTTTAATCCCAGCACTTGGGAGGCAGAGGCACCAGATCTCAATGAGTTCGAGGCCAGCCTGGTCTACAGAGTGAGTTCCAGGACAGCCAAGATTGTTACACAGAGAAATGCTGTCTCAAAAAACAAAACAAAACAAAACAAAAAAAAAAAGCAACAATAAAAGTTCCAATGTTCAGTCTTTCAACAGTATGAAAAGCTTTGACAAGGTACTGGCCACACAAGTGAAGGCAGCTACTAGGTTCTTCATGTGTCAGGAAGAAGTGTAAGTCATCAATGAGCAGCCACTGACCTGCTAACTGAAGGAGAACAGTAAGTCCTTCGAGAGAAGCAGCAGAGTACGCAGTGCCCTTCAAGAATATAGTTTTATCATTTGAGACAGAACAGTAGGCAGTTGTAATTTTAAATTTTAAAAGTTATTCTTATAATGTGCTACATATTAAAATGGTTTCAGAGTTTAAGTCATAGGCCAATGGGTAATATCACTATGCAGCTGTCTGAGACTGGGCCCACAGCTCTTTTAGAATGTACATTTTAAAACAGATGTGGCAGAAGACCTTAAGACTTTAAAAAATCAGTTATTCAAATTCCACACACTTACTGAGTATCTATGTTTTAAAAAATACAGTTGTTAGGCCAGGGCTGGGGCTCAATGGTAGAGTATATTCCTGGCAAGTAAAGGGCCCTGGGGTCAACCCTCTGCTAATGCCAAAATTCAGAGATGCTCAAGGTCTTCATATAATAACATGTATTGTTTGCATATAACCCATGCACATCCTCTAGATACTTTGAGTATCCTCTAGATACTCAACTTGATTACTTTACAAAACCAATGGAGATGCTGTGTTCATAGCTGTAAGCCACACTGCAGACAGTAGTGACTAAGTTGGTACTTGCTAAGTACACATGCAATTCTTCCCCTAGTTTTCCTTTTCAATGCTGACGTCACCACCTGCTAAACCTATAGATAAGGAATGCCAACTCTAAGAATCACCCTTAAATACATGAGGAATGTTTGTTTCTCCTTGACTGAAGAACACAGTGACATAGTCTTGTTATGGTGACCACCGCATACCTCTCCACCCAGCACCATTATAGTGGGTTTTTTAATTACCTCTAGCATGTTCCAAACCATTCAAGGGTGACCACTGAGCCACATACCCCACCCCTCATGACAGTAGGTAAGAGGACAGGTGCATGATGGAAGTTGGTTACCATATTGCCAAATACTACCCATATTTCTTTTCAGTGTTGTAGATAAGAATAAGCTAGCTATAGATAAAATGTAAAGACTCAGATGCTATATTGATAATGATAAAAGTATTCTTTGGTTGCTGAACAATAACTTTAAAGGATATTTGCTTCCTTAATTCAAAAACCCAGTAGCCAAATATTCTATAGTTCTGTGCTACAAGATTAATGGTTTGCAATAACCAAAACAGATCTCAACAGCCACACAACCAAGGAAGCAACCACAACACAGGGCCACTCACCAGACGGCCAAGGAACAAAATCCTAGCAGGTGGCCATCCTCTCTTGCTCCAAATTCAGTCATGCTGCATATGACATTATCTCCACAATTGTTTGAGGTTGTTTTGTGTAATGTAACCCCCGGTATCCCATTTTCAATATTAAGACAAAACTGTCTTTAATGGCAGGCAAACCACAATAGGAAACATCAATGATAAAAATAAGTCTGCTCAGGGCTCGGTGAAAAGGGCCTCTCCCAAGTCCTCGAGGTAACTGCCAAGCCTTACCCACTCTCACCTCAATATTTGTTCAGTGAAGCAGTGCTGTGCCTGGAACAAATCCCGAGGCCTAGTTAAACACCAGGTGGTATACCAGTGTAATTTTTTTAAGTAACAGATGGCTCAAACTTTTCATGTTTATGACATGCAGCCAGGACTTGCACAAGTGAAACTGTCTTCCAAGTTCTTTATACAAGTAGCACAATTACTCATGTGACTCACCACTTCACATCATAAAGACAGCAGCAGGTGGGACAGATGCTGGGCTCCTGGATTATTTATGACTTTGCATAACAGACAGAGGAACCATACACACGAACACAGATGGAGTCGAGTGCAGTTACATATTCGATGGTATTCCATTTCCTAGGTCATAAAGTTTGAAGGCCAAACCAAGTGAGTGCTTTGGTTTAAGTAAATAAAAGTCAACTGTTCCAAAGCTGCAATGAAGGCAGTGAGAAGAAAGGTGTGTCCAGTGTCCTTCCACCTGCACAGTACTCCCACTAGAAGGTTAAGAATGGAAAGGCAGCAAGAAGATGGCTGGGCCAGGAGTCCTCAAATGACTTCCACTGACTGCATATCATTAGTTGTTCTTATTAGTAGTTGTTCATCTCACTGAGCTTAATTATGAATTAAATTGTAACACAGATTTGTTCATATCAGGAAAAAATACAATAGATAAGGGTTCGGAACCATCCATGGTTTCGGGTATCAACTGGGGGTTGATGGGATATACTCCCCCAAATAAGAATTGTACACCAAATTAGTCAAAAAAAAGAGGGGAGGAAAGGCTGAAGCAATGGAAAAGAAGTTACCTTAAGTGATTTTTCTCTCTGTTCCTCTCCTTCCCTCATAATGTCTCTACTAAACAACTCCACAATCAAAGTCTAGCTACCTCTCCCCAAGGCTGGTAAGGGCCCTGGGCATCTCTGGACAGAGCAGCAGAATTAAGGAAGCAGAACCTCTGCAGGGATATGTGGGCTGTACACAAGGGCCCACCTGTGTCAGCCTACTGTCCTCTAAAGTGCAGGGCCAAGAGGCAATAGGAAGATGCTCCTAGCATCACCTCGGCTTACTTGTTGCTGACAATCAATCATAGGCATGGATACCCACGATTGAGACCTGCTGCCCTTGCCAGAGTTACAGACAGGCACAGATGTTTGATAATGTCAGTAGTTGTTTCACTCGTGGCCCAACTCCTGGGTCCATGTTGCAGCTCCTCTATCAAGACCTAGTAATACAGGGAGAAACAGAAAGCTGAGCCCAAACAGATTCAAGACCTGCTGTGCCAAAACACATAACTAAGAAAAGGAAAGGTTAGAGGCTTCAGCTTGAATTTAGAGCTACTGAAAACTATTACTAAGATGGGCAGTGGTGGCACATGCCATTAATCCTAGTACTGAGGAGGTAGAGGCAGGAGGATCTCTGTGGTTTTGAAGCCAGCCTGGTCTACAGAGTGAGTTCCAGGACAACCAGAGCTGTTACAAAGAGAAACCCTGTCTCAGGTCTGGGTGGCGGGGGGGGGGGGGGGGGGGGGGGGGGGGGGGGGACACAATGACAAACTATGACTAGACTCCTCTTAAATTCATGGAATATATTCAAATATCTCATACATTCTGAGTTTATCTAACAACTGAATTACCCTAGTTATTATTCCTGGGTTAAACCTAAGTGTTTTTTTCAGATGAACTTGTTTTTATATGGCACCATCCAGGTGAATTACCTCTCTAAATGTCTGCAATGT
The DNA here is from genome assembly GCF_049852395.1 of Peromyscus maniculatus bairdii. NCBI lineage: Eukaryota > Metazoa > Chordata > Mammalia > Rodentia > Cricetidae > Peromyscus > Peromyscus maniculatus. Next base: position 111,112,449 of record NC_134856.1, read on the forward strand.
GCTTTATCTTATGACAATCCTCAATAAGGCCACATGCCAAAAATCCACTGATTCCAAAAAGAGTAGCTTTATTGCATTGGGTGATGCTGTTCTTTACAAAAACATGTATTTTCTGAAAAACTTACCTGATTATCATCTTATGCAGGACAAATTCATTCACTGATCCACATCCCTTATCATAAAAGCTAGGGACAGAACTGTTGGACTGGGGGAGTTTTCACCTCCTGAAATATTACATAGACTTTTCCATCAGGGATTAGCATCTCTAATCCACAAATCTGAAACCCAAATGTTCTGAAATCTGAAACTTTTGAATGTCGAGTTAGAAGTCAAAAGCATTTCTAATTTCAGATCGGTGTGATTTCTAAATAAGGTTATTCAACCTCTATGTGCTTTAGAACTGAAATGATGACCATACTAACATGTACTGTGTGACAGTCAACAAAATGAAAATGCTATCAAGTAGTCATTCCAAATGAGGAAAAAGCCAGTTTGTAAATATCTGCTTCTGCTAAAGTGTACTGCACCAGCCCTAAGTTAATTAGTTCACACTAGAGGCCAACTACCCAGCATGCCTTGGAATTATAAACACCATGATCAGTGTTTCGCCAATTTCAGAAGCTTGACCATTTTGTACAACACTTATGGGAAAAATTAACACTTGGAAGAGAGCTGGCTTTTAAATTTACAACTATTAATTACCATCCTCCTTACTCTCTTCACCCTATATAAGCACAGTGAAAAGCTGTTGCAGGCTGTGCACGTTTGAATTGACCATGAATTGTTAGTTTCCTTTCACCCCTGCTTTCTGATCCATTAATTCCAAACCTCATATTCCCTGGTGCAAATTAACCAGATGACCAGCCTATGATGGGCACTGGTATCACATAAATTCAACCATCAACATGGCCCAAGGGAACTGAACGAAAATCCAAAATTCCATGTTGAAAGTCTAAATCACCAAGAGATTTGAAGAATGAGATTTAATCTGAGACACAATGAGCAAGGAAGTATTTTTACTGATTCCTGGTTTAGAGACATGTTCCACAGATCCTTGTTTCCTCATCCTATACTGTTGTCCCTGCCCACTAAACACAGTGTGGTCCCTCCCACATGACAGATGAAAACTCATCTCTTAAAACTTCCCTCCTGCTCCTCATCCACAGCAACACTGGCCTTGGCTTACCAAGCATTTCCTATATTGCTATTTCCTTCTAAAACACTCAGGTCTCTGCTCAAATGCCACCTTGTTAAAGAAGTCTTTCTTAATCCTGCTACACAAAATACCTCCCATCTCTCTCAAGACCTTACTTTCATAGTCCTCATTGCACTGAGCAGCTGAATTAATACCTGCTTTTCGGTGACAATGTAAGATACATGAAAAGAAAAATTTTAAGCCGGGCAGTGGTGATGCACGCCTTTAATCCCAGCACTCGGAAGGCAGAGCTAGGCGAATCTCTGTGAGTTCAAGGCCAGCCTGCTCTACAGAGTGAGATCCAGGACAGGCACCAAAACTACACAGAGAAACCCTATCTCTAAAAACCAAAAGAAATAAAAATTAAAAAAAAAAAAAAGAAAAATTTTAAAAATTGATGTGTGCTTACCAATATATCTCCAGATCTTTAAAAAACAACAGTCCTTGGAACTTGGCTCAATAAACAATTACATCTATGGATATATGGTCCTCCAACCCATGTTTGCTCATTAACGCCTGTGTTTATTTGGTACTGAAGTCCCAGTGCCTAATGCAGTACTTAATACTTGAGGCACCCAGTAATTATGTTGACTGATGTCCACCACCCAGGCATGCTGGCTCTTTGACTGTCTGTTTGTTTATGATGAAGAGGATTCGACAAATGAAGCGCATGCTATCCTGCTCAGCTACACCCCCACTCTCAGGCGTGGCTGCTGTTACCAAATGCTCTCAAAGTCAAAAAAAGCAATAAAGATCATTTTATCAGTGTCTAATAGTGCTTAAATTTCATCATTAAATAAGAATTAACTATTTCGCAAATCACTAAAGCTCTAGACAATTATAAAAACTGAAACTGCCATCATACTAGACCATGTATGAACATTTGTACACTTTAAACACCCATGAATGTATACATACAACTGACTACATAGTACCATGCTTTAATTACTACACTTGGTCTTCTCACCAAAACAGGGTCATTTCTTTGCTTTCTACTGAATTTCACTGGAATCGTATTTTGACTACCTAACAACTAACTCCATGCCCTCGCTCACTGTCACACAGCCTAGAAAAGGCTGGGGCTGGGGTCAGAGTGACCGCTCTGTAGCTAAGGGTGTTTGCTGTGCGATACTGAGGACTGGAGCCCAAGACTGGCATAACGAGCTGGAAGCAGGCTCAGGTTTGCAGGCCGGTGAGGCAGACAGGAGGACTGCTAGGGCTTGAGGACTTCCAGCCTCAGAGAACAAATTCCGGCCCTGGGTTCGAGGAAAGACGCTGTCTCTAAAGGAATAGGCAGACTGTGAGATGTTACAGAAACGTGAAGTGGAGCCTCACTGGAGGGCACAGCTCACGTCCACTCTCTCCCTGCTCACCCTAGGCCCAGCACTAGGCCTACCGTGATGGGCTCAGTGCTGCTGCCATGCCTCTCCCACATTCGGGAGCTGTATCTTACTAAACTGGGAGCCAAAACCTAAAGTTTCTTCCTAAAAAAGAACAAAAAAAAAAAGATGGCATAGGCTGAGTGGTGGAGGAGGTCACCTGGTGTCCTCTTTTGGCTTTTGGGCACACATAGACACTCTAATTCACACACATATTCCCACATTAGGAGTAAGTAAAGTCCAGCATGAATATGTGTTGTAGACATGGCCACAGCCATGTCAGTGACCCCAATGCCTCAGACCCATGGGAATGACAAAGCCTTCTCTTGCTGAGGTTCAGAGGGATGGCAAAGCCTTTCTCTGGTCCCCGTGTGGATGTTGACATACATGTAGAAAATATCTGCCATACCTTTCCCTGTAGCTCAGTTGGAAGACCGAACCTTACAGAAACTGTTCCTACCAAGATTAGCCAAACCCGCCTCCTTATTCAGCTGTATGCAATAACTCTGCCTCCCTGTTCAACTGTATATAATAAACATGCTGAGCTTCCGGGCTTCTGAGACTTATCTACCCAGGAGCCCAGACCATCCAATGCCAGCTTTTCTGTGTGAGTGTTTTGATGCTTATCCTTTCTTCATTGCCTCCCTATCCCAGTCAGGCCCTGCAGGACACAACTAGATACACTAGATAGATGATGACAGGTAGGCAGGCAGGCAGGCAGGCAGGCAGACAGACAGACAGACAGACAGACAGATATTTTTGAGGGTCAATGACATAATTAAAAATAAAAATATAGCTTTGGTAAAAGCATCTGTTACCAAGCCAGACAAACTGAGTTCAATCTCCAGGACCCACATGGTAGAAAGAAAGAAACATTTCTCACAAGGTGTCATCTGATGACGATGATGATAATGCTAATAAATAAATTAATAAGTAAATAAGCAAACATAAAATTGGTTTGAAAAGATGTAGGGGTTTGCTGAATGTCTCCCCAAACACTCATGTGTTAAAGGTGTGGTTCCAGTGGCATCACTGTGGGGAGGGAATGGAACATCAGGGCAGGGCTGCTCTAATTGGACAGTTGTATTAATTACTTTTCTGTAGCAGTGACAAAACTCCATGACAAAGGTAACTTCTAGAAGAAGGAGTTTGGGCTTACAGTGCCAGAGGGATGAAGAGTCCATCATGGTATGGAGGCATGGGGTGAGTAGCCAGAGAAGAAGCTGGGAGGTCCTATCTTAAATCACAAACACAAAACAGAGAGCAAGGGCATGTAGGGCAAGGTTCTAAGCCAGTGGTTCTCAACCTATGGGTGATGACCCCTTTGGGAGTTAAACCTTTTGGGACCCTTTCACAGGGTCACCTAAGACCATCTGAAAACAAAGATATTTTGCATTACGATTCTTAACAGTAGAAAAAGTGCAGTTATGAGGTACCAACAAAAACAATTTTATGGTTAGGGGTCACCACAACATGAGGAATTGTATTAAAGGGCCACAGCATTAGGAAGTTGAGAACCACTGCTTTAAATTCTCTAAGCCTGCTCCAATGATGTACTTCCTCCAGCAAGGCTGCACCTCCTAAAACCTCTACAAACAGCACCACAAACTGCAGATCAAGTGTTCAAATACAGGAGCCTGTGAGGAACATTTTTCATCAAACTACCACAAAGGTCCTTTGGGCACGAGGGGTGGGATCTTCAAAAGGGATTATGAGATGTGACTCTTTACTCTCTGACTCCTTGGCCAAGTTAATTCAGGTAGGAGTTCCCTATCATTACCATCCAGCATCCTCACAAGAGACCCAAAAGCTATGCTCAGCTGATCACAGCCTAGACTCTGCAAAATATGAGCCAGAATAAAAGTTCTCTGTCTGTGGGTTAATTCATAGACCTTGTTATAATACTGGAAAGCTAACTAATAGAGAGCCCAGCTGCAGATAGAGAGAGTGCAATGTCTTCCTTCATCTGAATGGGGTGGTTCTTGTGGGATACACGCTGAAATGAGGACACTATAGAGAGGACTGGCTTGGTCACTCTGCAACTGTGCCTCCCAGAATGCATGAAGCACTCCCTACCTTTACACATGTGAAATATCACACTGTAACCTACTCATCTGTACACTTACATGCTAATTTAAAACAGTTAAAGTCCTACTTCATTTTAGCATTAAATAATCAATATCACTTAAAACAAATCATTATAAATAAATCAGGTACTCTCTCTAAAAAATATTTTCAAAATGAAATAGCCATAAGTATTTTAAAAATAAATTGGGGTCTGGAGTAATGGCTCTGCGGACCAGAGTTCCATCGCCAGCACCCAGATGGCAGCTTACAACTGTCTGAAACTCCAGTCCCAGGAGATCCACTACCCTCTTCTGGCCTCCACATCACCAGGCATGTATGTGGGACATAGACAACACACATGCAGGTAAAACACCAACACACACAAAACAATAAACAAAGTCATTTTTTAAAAAGAAAGTGAATTATATGGCTACTTCCTTTTGTTTTCAACAAAACTATCTTAGAGAGAACAGAAGAACTGGTTGGAGTTGGTGCTATTGTGTTCATTTTTGGACAGAACCTTCTACAGGCAAGATAGCGAACTTTTTCCCAGTCAACTGCCTGATAACTGTTTTAGAGTTTGAGGGCCATATGGTCTATGTCACAACTAAACTCCTGACTCTACGTTAACAGTGGGAAAGCACATTGGCTAATAAACTCAAGTCTGTTCCAATAAAACTTTATTAACAAAAACAAGCAACCAGCTAGGTTTGTCCTGAAGGCTAGAGTTGCCCGATCTCTAGTCTACTTCATTTCATCCAGGAATGTTATCTGAGCTCACAACATCCCCGCTTATGAACAGGCTATATGCCAGAAGCCACCATATGGCGATGATTTTCCTTAACTTTCATTACTTTTGCAATACAAACTGCAACAGAAACAGTTTAATTGGGAGATTTTAGACAATTGGAGCAAAATTCTCCCTTGCCTATGCTCTGTCCCTCACATATAAACAAAGGGAAATCACTTCACCTGCAGAACAACTGGGTCATAAAAGTCAAGGCACCAAATAGTGTAGGTGTAAAAACACGGAGGAAAAATGGCACACTCTACTTTTTCCCAGGAAAACTTTTAACCTGTGGCATGTCTCCACTACCTGAAGATCACTACTGCAACTTCAATCACCCATCAAGACATTACACCATGATCTGTCAGGTTCTAGAGTGCCCGGGACTTTAAGAGAAGCCACATGCCTTTCCCTCACTGTCTCTTTTCCTTTAATAAAGCTGATCTCCTCTAAAGTCAGGGAGAAAAACTGGCCAGACAAAGCACACCAATGTGTGAAAACAGTCACAAGATTCCCGTCCAGGAAACTTGCATTTTCTGCATTAAGTAAGGATGGCCAGGCACAACTTGATGATCTCACGGATACGATTTGAACAGTAATGGGAAAAGTGCAGCTGTTAGGAAAGGGGGAAAAGGGATCAGAACTTGGAGGGCTTGAAAAGGAACACAGCACCCAGGCAAACCAGTCCTGATGGGCAGTTACTGACACCTGTCCATCCTTGAAGGTTTGTTCACTTCTGCAGCCACACACCCTACAGTCCAGGTGTCACATTAGTTCAACACAGCCAGGAAGGTGACAGAGTGCAGGAGTGACAGAGACTGAGGAGGCTGGAGGCGCACCGGTGCCTAAAGGGGCAGGTGCAGGTATTCATCACTCAACCTGCTGCGGGACTCTATCAGTAGGGTTTTCCTAAAAAGCCAGAAATACAGACTTTTTTTAAAAAATGTAAAATTACCAATTTGTAGAAACACTTCACCAGCCAATGGCAACTCAGGACACAGCCACCTCCCCAGACCAGTCATCAGCTTTTTGTCCCTACTTTCAACAGGTCATGGCCCCTCTTAACTCTGTTCTCTGACAAACGACATCAGAAAAGAAGTCAGGCATTTCAAAGGAACTACATAATTACAGTGACATGTATCCCTTAGTCTAACACTTAATGTTTTAGAAATAAGTAACATTGAAAGTTTTAGGAAAAATAAAAATAAGAAGCCCAAGCCACCGCGGTGATAACTGAAGACATTCACTGTTAAATGGTTTACTGCAGCCAGAATGTAAATCAGGGTTGAAACACATCCCACGAGCTCCAGCTGGCCCTGCAGCCATCCCAGAGGTAGCACAGTGGGCAAGTCTCTCTCCCAAGAATCCACGGTACTCGCTCTTCAGCTGGTATCTTGCCTCAATCAGCTGCCTCTTCCTGCAGCAGAAGAGGAGCTTCACACTATAAAACGAATCTGAGCTTGCCATGAATTCAGGCTCCTTCACTCAGGTCAGACCTGCCACAGGTCAGGCCTGCCAGCTGCTGGGCAACTCCTGCCCCACTTTCTGCCCAGACCTGTAATTATTTACAGTTCTGCACCTGTCACAACCCTCAAACAATAACTTTCCTTGTTTCCTGGGATTTACAGACAGTTAGACAGACTCCATTCCAAGCCGAGAGCTTGGGGCGCATTAGAAAGAAGTTGCTACCATTCAGCTCTATCCACTTTAAAGAGAAATAAGACAGTTGTGAGATTAAAAAAAATTAAACAAGGTTCTCATGGTTAGCAAACAAAATACTCAGGCAACCATTTCAACTGTGGTGAGCATAGAAATTCTCTATGGGATGCTAAAATGAAAAAAAACACTTTTTCTGGATGCCAGACCTCCAAAATCAGAACTTAGAAATGAGAGAAGCAAATACAATTTCAACAATGATCTGTGCAACATGTTGCCAAAACTCAGCAAACATAATTAATCAAATCATCTCCTTAAAAGACTGGCTAATCACTAGTGCTGCCACTGAATCAAGGCATAGTGGAGTGACCAGTTGTTAAATAACTCAGTGAATGTGGAGAATTAAAGTACAATTAAAAGAAGCAAAGATCAACACTGCTGAGTGAGCTCTTGGGCCACTCTGAGTTCTCATTAAGAATGAAATGGGTCTTTTGACTGTGGCTAATTCAGGGGCACATAATTGGAAGCTCAGGCTTGCTTAACTTCTGGTCTCCTAAGTTATGCAACGCTCTCCAGAAGGCGCATATTTCTTTAAGAAACAAGCAGTCCTGGGTAAACAGGGTGCATCTGGTGAACACATGTCCATGAGCAGGTAAACACATGATTTCAGTAATGACTTCCAACACCATCTGTCAGGCAGGTAGTGCAAAACCTACTCAACAGGAAAGGCAGTTTGAAGTCATTTTTAAGCACGTACACTTCTATCTGCTTAATAAAAGTCAAGATCAAGCTACAAGCATGGAAACCTGTCTCCATCTGCCCTAAATTTACCTGTGGCAGAGGCGGGCAGGTTCATTCCTGTTAATACAGAGGGTGATAAAGCCACACTGCTTACAAATACAGAAACTGATTAATTATACCCAAAAGAAAACTTATGATTAAAAATGGCAGTAATTTATTCATCACTAAATCAATAACTAACAAGAACAGTCTCTGTAATAAATTAAAGTATGTCACCTGTCTACAAAATCACCTTACCATTAATTAATGAATAAACCACACTGGTGACAAGTGCTTTGAAAGAATACTCAATATCATTAACTCAACTTGAAAAACATAAACCTTAATGTAAACGAACACGGAAAAGAAAAAATAATAAACATAAGAAGAGGAAAAGGTTCAATTAATAATTATTCTGACTTTGAAATAAGTTGGTTAGTTGAGAGACTTTTGAAGTTATCAGTGCATTTCCCCTTGATGTATATCTGTAAACCAGTGGCCCTTTCATCAGTATGACTGGCATCATTCAAACATCCAGCATGAGATGCAACAAAATTACCAAGGGATGGAAGTAGGATAATGATGCAATCAGTAAAGTGCTTGCTATACAAGCATGATTCCCAGACATCGGATCCAAGGAACCCATGTAAAAGCTGGGCATGGTGGTGCTTGTCTATAGTTCTAGGACTGAGGAGAAAAGAGATGTGTATCTCTGGGACTTTCTGGCCAGTCAGCATAGCCTACTTGGTGAGTTCCAGGCCAATGAAAGATTCTGTCTCAAAAACACAAAATGGGGGCTAGAAAGATGGCTCAGCAGTGAAGGGTACTAACTGATCTTCCAGAGGGCCTGAGCTCCATTCCTAGCACCCATGGGAGCCAATTCCAGAGAAACAAGACTTGAGGCTGGCCTCCTGCCTCCATAGGTACCTACACACACATGCACCTACATGAACATGCACACGAATACATGCACATGCACAAACACACAAAAAAGCTAAGCTTGTAACCTAGCTTTAAAGAAACAAAGGAAAGTATCTTTGCTGTTCATCTAGCTTCTAATACGTGGGAAGTTTTATCTGTTAAATCAATTGATACTTTGTGGAACATGTGTTTGAACTCGGAGCCTGATGTATCTGAGTCAGGGCTTGCTCTAGCACTAAGCTAACACCCAGTCTACAATCTGTGTTTGTTAAAGAGCAGATTCCACTTCACTCACTAAACATTTCAGGCTGTTTTTAGCTTCTCCTGACACTTGAAAAAACATCTCAGCCCTTTCCTCAGAACCTCTGGTGCCTTGGAACCCAGGAAAAGCTGGAGTCCCATGAAATGTCCAATTTGGGAAGTGTAAAATTTTTTTTTTTTTTTTGGTCCCGATTGAAAGGAGCAAGGTCTGGTATTTCTTGGAACTCTCCATAATTTCCTACCTTGCTCACAGCCATTCACAGTGGAATACATTTAAGGCCACAGCTAAGAGAAGAGTAACTGGTGATTTAAGCCATGAATTCAAGAAATGTGGCTGTGGCTTTTACAAGTCTACTTTAAACATATCAGAGAATGTGTTTTTAGGTACCTAGAACAGGCAAATTCAGAGAAAGAGAAAGCAGAATAGGGGTTACTAGGGACTGGGGAGTAGAAGAGGGAGGATTGCTTAGAGGGTTTCAGTTGGGAATAATGAAACCAGTTTCTGATATGTCAGTACTGGCTCTTAGCTGGGTACTAGTACAGAGCACAGATGCTCCTTGACCCGGGATACTTCTGATATATGTCAGTACCAGCTCTTAGCTGGGTACCAGTACAGAGCACAGATGCCCTTTGACCCAGGATATGATTACAAACTAATAACTCATCCTGAGCAAGTCAGAATACATATAACATAATACATATAACATAATACATATAACTTCATGGCATAGCAACACAGCACAAACAGCAGAATGCACAGACTATGAGGCTGACAGAAATCTACAGGCATTGCCACTGGCTAGCATCCTAACAAGAATGTTACTGTAAATCACAATCATAGGAAAAAGTGAACTGCTGAATTCAAGTTTAGTTCCAAATAGGTGCATGCATATTGGTTATGTGCCATGATAAAGTTGAAAATTCTTAACTGGAGACTATCTAATATTTACCTGGCCAGAGAAATAAGAAAATAATGGAAATAGTAGGCATTGTCATCAAGAAGTCAGGTGACATAACTGAACCTGTAAATATGAAAACCAAAGTTCCCAGATGACATGCAAAGATCACTTCTTCCCCTTGCAATTCAGCATCTAGTCTCAGCTGCAGGAGAAACATGTGAGTGTTGATAAACACCTGAATGGACCTCTATTCTGAGCAGTCCTGAAGAATGGCTTTGACAGCAAGTCCTTCACCCAAACAAAGAAAGCAGAGAGAAAGCCAACAGACAGAGATGTTAACAGGCCAATGGTTGGTGGGCCAAATGCCCTGTGTATTCTTTATGCAATAACTCTGGATATTTTTAATCAATGTCACATTTTGTTTAGAAGCATGAGAAAATCTAGTCCTAAAGGCAACAATCTGATTTTTTTCCAGCCTTGAAAAGAAAAGTTAACTATACCTACATCTTTCACAATTATTAGTTAGGGGAAAATAGCACTGCATGATAGAGAATCTGAAAAGATCTGCTCTTCCACTGACCCTAAAGGGCAAGTCACAATGTCTTCCATCCTAGGCTTCATGAGTTTTAGTATACTAAGGAATAACATATCTCATGGACTGTGACCTGTTTGGTGGGACCTCTGTTGTCATAAAGCCCCATTAGTAAAGATAGAGAAAGCATACAATGCTGTAGGAAGAGGACTTCTGCAAATTTCAAAGCATGGCACCTGAAACACAGGGAGGGTAGAATTCTCTGTATGTGTATTCTTGACAGTCAAGCTGTGGGACCTGAATCACCTAGGAGAGTGTCCTTGAGGGTATTTGCAGACACAATGAACTGATGGGGAATACCTCCATGCAATACAATGTAAATAGTACCTTACAATGGACCAACCAGTTAGAAAAAGTTCCTGGGAAAAGGCTCTGCACCTGCCTCTGCTGCTTCATTCTACAGGCATGCAACTATCACTGCAGCTCTGTGACTACTGACATCATACTCGAGTTTCTTCAGCCTTCTTTCCTATGTGGACTCAAAATCAGCCACTCCACAGGGATCTTCCAGGCTTTCAGCTCCATCTTCAGACTGCAGAGACATCAGCTTTCTAAACCAAGCAGCCATCTGTTTCTCTGTTCTCTGGGATCCAGACAGCCATAGCTGAACTATACAAACCTACCAGGAAAGCCAAACTAATACACTTCACATTCTGTTCCTCTAGAGAACCCTGCCCACTACATTCGCCTACTGGAGAAATAAGGGGCATGTCTCCAGATCCAGAGAGAAAAGCTGACACTCACATGAAAGCAGAAGGCAGGTTCTTAGTAAGACCCATGCCAACTCATCCAGAAGGTTTTCTGAGTCAAGCAACCCCAGAGTATCACATGTCCAGGGACTAAGAGAAGTTCTTAGTATTAGACTTCCATCACCTTCAGGAAATGGACTACACTGCACATGCCAAGAACAGGAAAGAGCTCTGTAGTCCTGACCTTCAGAAAGCTAAGGAAGACAGGTCAGGTGTTGTCATGCAGAGTCCACATGAACATGAAGTATATGAACTGAAAATAAATGTACACAAAACATTTGCCCCTGAGAGAAACTAACTCATATGGAAAGAAAACTCTGTCATTTATTATGATTTGAGGTTTGTTTTTGTTTGCTTGCAAAAGAAAATTTGACACTTCATTTTGTAAAGACACACACACACACACACACACACACATATACACACACACACACATACACACACACACAATCTCAATGGCCAATTCAAAAATATAAAAAATAAAACAGGGTCTTATGGAGCCTTGTCTAGTTTGGAACTCACTATGTAGACCAAACTAACATCATACTCAGAGAGTGATGCCTCCTGAGAGCTGGGATTAAAGGCATGTGCCACCATAACCAGCCATGACTTATGCTATTTAAAACATAGTTACAGAGGAATTTCAGGGATCTGAAATTAAGTAACAAGAATTCTCCTTTTTTGTCATATTAAATTAATTTATTTTAAATAAATCATCTGGAATATAAAAAATTAGAGTTAGTAATTTTTTCTTTCTCTAACCTAACTTGCTATTAATTCTTTGTGGGCCTCACATCATGCATCTCAATCCAACTCATTTCTTTGTCCCCTCACACCCACCCTCTGCCCTTGCAACCCCTCCCCAAGATAAAACAAAATAAAATTTTAAAGAAAAGAAATGAAAACTCTCATCGTGGAAGCTGTAGTGTGACACAGTGAGTCACACAGTTTACCCTTTAGTCCATACATCTTTACTCGCAAGTGTTCATTGCAGAGACACTGGCCTGGTTCGAGGCCTCTGGTTCCTGTTATACTATCAATACTGGGCCCTCACTAGGACTCCTCTCTTATTTCAACTGGTAAATTATCAGAAATGGCTTCAGAAATCTGATTAGTGATATTTGCAACAAGAAAGGGAAATAAATATATTCACATTTAAAATACTTAAAATGGAAGTCAAAGTGGATGAAGAAAGGACCATGCTCCTGAAAGTAGATCTCTGGAGGACACTGGCCAGCTACTCTAGCCTAGTTGACATATCCAGGCCAAAGGGGTATGCATTGTCTCAAAAATCAAGGTAGACGGCAGTGGAAGAACAGCACCCAGGGTTGATCTTCACCAAGTACACATGCATACATGTAAACTTGCACCTGCACACATACCTGCAGTAACATTTAAAAATACACACACACACAATTAAATTAAATTTAAATCAGTTATGATATTGTACATCTGTAATATCAGAACTTTGGAGGTGAAAGCAGGAGAATCAAGAGTTCAAGGCCACCCTGGGCCATACAGTAAGTTTGAAGTCAGCCTGGACATGAGACCTTATCTCAAAAAAAAAAAAAAAAAAAAAGTAAAGAAAGAAAAGGAAAGGAAAGGAAAAGGAAAAGAAAAAAAGAAAAAAAGCAAAGGTTAGGGAGAAGGGACAGGAAAAAAGGAAAGGAAAGGAAGTTTCAGATTTCTAAGAAATAACTGAGTCTCTCGAAGAAAGAAGGAAATGCATCAGAATCCACTATTGCTGGGCAGGGGTGGCACAGGACTCAGGAGGCAGAGTCAGGCGGATCTCTGTGAGTTTGAGGCCAGCCTGATCTACAGAGTGAGTTCCAGGACAGGCTCCAAAGCTACATAGAGAAACACTGTCTTGAAAACCAAAAAAAAAAAAAAAAAAAAAAAGGAATCCACTATCAAAAGATCACAGTTCAGGGCTGGAAAAAATGGCTTAGCAGGTAGAATCAATCGCTCTTCTAGAGAACTGGATTTGATTCTCACTCCCCACACCAAGTGGTTCCCAGCCACCTGTAACTCCAACTCCTAGGGAACCAATACCTGTACTCAGACATGCACAGAGCACACATGAACACATAATAGTTTCTAAATCCAAAAAGAAGAGGTCACAGTGGTTTAAAGCATCACAGGTAAAGCACATGGAGAGAGAAGAGGAACAGAGCTGAGCTGCTCTCACTGAACAGACTGAACGCATCTAAGTGGAACTGAACTATCCATCCCTGCTGTGCGGAGCTCCAAACAGAAAACTGGCTAAAAGCAGTTATCAACTTTCAGATGACTTGGAGTCCAAACAACAAACTGGGGATACTTTTACACTAACTGTTTCAAAAATCTGCAGTCCATTTGTCTTTACTTTTAAAACCTAGCAATAAAATAGGAACAGTGTCCTGAACTTCATGGCCTACAGGACACACTCCATAAAGCCTGCTTTACTTGGAGGGAAAAAAAGAGGGAACAGGAAGATACTAAGCTCACAGAAATGTGCAGTCACCTTAGCAGGAGAAGCAGGGATACAACAAATCCCTATGACACAGTTCTAGATGGCACACTGGGAAAATAGTGTTAGAAATTAAAAATATAGTGTGCATACTCAGCATTTATAAATATTTATTTGTAAATGTTCATATTACTGTGCAGTGTTATGACAAAGCATATGTAAAGAAACCAGAAAACAAAGTTTTTCAATATTTTCTTCTTTTGTTTTTTGTTTTTGAGACAGGATTTCTCTCTAACAGCTCTGGCTATCTTGGAACTAACTCCCTTTGTAGACCAGGCGGACCTCAAATTCACAGAGATCCACCTGCCTCTATCTACCAAGCACTAGAATTGAAGGCATGCACCACCACTGCCCGACAATATTTTCTCCTTAATTGGCCCTCATGCATTACTTTACCTGACCTAAGGACATATGTGCCCACTCAGAAGGAAGTTCTAAGAAAAGACTGTAAGGGCTAATTTTTGTTATCAACTTGACCTCATCTGGAATCAACTAAAACCCAAGTAGCTAGGCATAGCTGTGAGGAACTTTCTTTATTAGACCATTTAAGGTGGGAAAACTCACCCTAAATCTAGAGCAACCCTTCTGGTAGCATAAAATGAATGGAAGAAGAACGTTTTTGGGTTTTGTGGTGGTTGGGATTCTGTGGTGTGTTGTTTGTTTTGTTTTGTTTTGTTTTTTGCCTTGCTTGCCCTCACTCTCACTGGCAAGTTCCTCTATGCTGTTGCTGTGGCACTTCTCTGGCATTAAAACCTACTTAGTCAGGATTCCAACAGCAGCTCTCTAGGAATCCTCCGTGACTCCAACACCAGACTGGACTGCTAAGACATCCAGCTTCACGGACTGAACAACTACTGGATTTTTGGCTTTTCAATTGTAAGATAGCCATTGTCGGAATACCCAGAACACAAAACAAACATACATAGACAGATACATACATACATACATACATACATACATACATACATACATACATACATGATAGAGATTAGATAAACACAGACAGACAGAAAGAAAGACGGATATTAGATAGAGATATATTCATTCTCAGTTCTGTTCCTTCAGAGAATCCTGACTCATACACAGACTGACAACTAGGCACACAATGAGAAGCCATTGAGTCTGCCATGGAGTCTACCCTAACGTAAACTCTGCCAACTGAAAGCCTCTAGCTCAGGAGAGCTGCACTCTGCACCCTCATACCTATTACTACCTCTTCCTCTGAATACACAGACAAGGCAGGCGGGGGCTGGGGGATATATCAAATGGCAAGCACCGGGTTAAGAGTGCTAACAAGGAAGTTTACTATAACTACAAGCTAAATTCAGTATCTATATTCATGCTGCCAGCCACGGACTTGCACCTAGCCAGGTACTCGGGCTCTCCCAGCATCAGACCATTGCTCAGAGTAAGCACTGTTATCAATCACTCTCTCCAGCATCACCAAGCAGAAGGCAGGTTGCCCCTCACCCCATGCCATCTGCACACACACCTGCTCTAAAAGGCAGTGACTGCTCAGAGTCTGCTGGCTCAGAGATGCCCAGGCCCAAAGAGCCCAACTGTGAACTCGTATTTCCAGCAGGAACTCACCCAAAGACCTAGAAAGAAAAGTTAGAAAGTGCCAAAGACAAGGCACAAAAGAATAAATGGCAGTTTACAGATGTGTGACATTATTACCTCCTGTTGGAAGGGTCGGACAGCACAACAGTCTAGAAGAACTTCAAAGCCACTACGATCTATTAATACAGGTGTTTACTTATCTCTAAAAATCTACTTAAGTATTATTGCATGCAATATGCAGTTCATTTTAAACTATATTCATCATTACATTTCAAGAAAATGATTAGCACATGCTATCAGAATCTGTTGTTCTTACAATAATGAAAGTAGTTAACCAGATAGTGGTGGGAACATAGGGTTCACTTAGTAAACCCACACTACATCTTCACAACCTTTTCTCAAAGTCTGAATGTTAAAGTGATGACCACTTTAATGTGCACAGTAAAGTAATTATCGCTGTAAAAACCCTCCACTGCTAATTCTCAATATCCAAGACGCTCATATGCACACACCTGAGAGGCATGGAATCTGCAGCAAAGTCAAAATAAGGGTAAATAATCCCAACAGCTGCAGACATTCAATTCCGTTTACAGGAGGGGGGCAGGAACAGAGGAAGAGAGACAGAAGGGGAGGAAACAATGAGCTCTCATTCCAATAACCATCCACTTGGCAGAATGGAACCAGAGAAAACTAGAGGCACAGGAGAGTAGCGGGGAGGGAATAGTTCTAAAAGTCCATGGATCAACCACCATTGCAATTTCTGAAAATTATCTTCATAAAAGCTTTATTCAGTTGAGAATTTCTTCTCATATGATTCTTAATGATTTTGAAATTTTCAATGAAAATCTGTTTCACAACACAAATATTCACAAACCACCACCAATGGTAACCACAGTGCCAGTGACCTACACACAGAATTACACAGTACACATGAACTAGACCACAGGTTTTCTTCAGCAATCTTGTTACACCTAAAATTACTATAGGAACTCACCATTTAGGGATAAGAATTTAAGACGTTTGGCAACTGCTCTTTCATCCTGCCACCAAGTAAAAAATCTAAATAAATGAAATGATCAACAAGTATTCACAGATACATGAGAGAAGTAAAACCATGGGATATACTACTGCCCTAATATTGGGCAAAAGAGAATTAGAATTTTCAAAAGCATAAACCACAGGAACCAGTGCCGAGTAGAAGACCCTAACTATAATTGATGGAGGCAATTTATGGACAATTCTGAAGTTAAAATTCCATGGTACATATGACTCCATCATGTGTTAGTTTTACTTCCAGGAAATCTTAGGTTTGAAGAAAGATCTCTCCATCACTTGGCAACAAGCCAAAGATATTGTAAGAAAATGTCCTACTTGTTCTTCTATAACCAAACTCCCATTACCCACAGGAAGTAATCCAGAAGTTATACAAAGAGAGGAAATTTGGCAGATGGACGTGTTTCATTTCGCAGAATTTAGAAGATTAAATTTTGTACACCATTATTGGCAATTATTCAGGATTTCTTTTGGTTTTTAGAGACAGAGTTTCTCTGTGTAGTTTTTGGTGCCTGTCCTGGATCTTACTCTGTAGACCACACTGGCCTCAAGCTCACGGAGATCTGCCTGGCTCTGCCTCCTGAGTGCTGGTGTGCCATTGCCGCCTGGCTCCCTATTTAGGATTTCAATGGGCAACTCCTACTAGTTCTGAAAAGCTTGACTCTGTGGTTACACACCTATTAGAAGTTATGGCCATCATGAGAATACCTGTACAAATTAAGACTAACAATTCCACAGCATATGTCTCAAATAAAATGAGACAGTTTTTTGCTTATTACAATATAAAGTATGTTACAGCTATACCACACAATCCCACAGGCCAAGCAGTGATAGAAAGATCCAACTGAACTTTAAAGGATATGCTAAATAAACAGCAATAAGTAACAAAGACTCCTAGAAATATGCTGCATAATGCTTTATTAACCTTGAATTTTCTCAATGCTGATGAGAAAGGAACAACAGCCGCGGAGAGACATTGGACAACAGACAAAACTCCTGAGCTAAACCAACCAGTTTATTTCAAGGATGTGTTAACCTCAGATTGGAAACTAGGATACAGCCTACGTTGGGGAAGGGGGTTTGCTTTTGTTTCTGCAGGAGAATAAAAGCTATGGATATCAACAAAATTAATAAAAATTCGACTCAAACAGGAAGGCTGAGTCAAGAGACGCCGCCAGCCTCCACCACCATGAGAAGTAAGATGTAAAGGTATCAGTAAGCCACGAGCCACATGGCAAGGTATAGATTTATAGAAATGGGTTAATTTAAAATATAAGAATGAGATAGCAAGAAGCCTGCCACGGCCATACAGTTTAAAATTAATATAAGCCTCTGTGTGTTTCTTTGGGTCTGAGCAGCTGCAGAAGCTGGGTGGACACAGGAATACTCCAACTACAGCTTTCACGTTGTATACAGAAGACATCCCCACACACACACCATACCAGCCTCCCCACACCCCCACACCTACCTCCCCCATCCCCGCCATGTGGTGGTTTGAATGAAAATGGCCCCCATAGGGAGTGGCACTATTAGGAGGTGTGGCCTTATTGGAGAAGATGTGTCCTTATTAGAGGAAATGTATCATTGGGGGTGGGCTTTAAGGTTTCAGATTCTCAAGCCAGACCCAGTGTCACTCTCTCTTCTTGTTGCCTGCAGATTCAGATGTAGAACTCTCTGCTCCTTCTCCATCACCATGTCTGCCTGCATGCTGCCATGCTTTCCACCATAATGAAAATAGACTGAACCTCTGGACCATAAGTCAGCCCCAGTTAAATGCCTTCCTTTGTAAAGAGTTGCTATGGTCATGGTGTCTCCTCACAGCAATAGAAACCCTAACTAACACACCTAGGAAACTTCTGGTGGGACCAAAGTAGAAGAATCCACTTGGAAATGAAGAACCACAGCATTCAGTTCTTCTAGACAAGGAATGTGTTAAAGAGGATGTAACTAACTAAAACCTAACCTGCTGCGTTTGGACTAGAGCCTAACTATCTAATCTGGGGAAGAAAAATACCCAACACCAGCCCTCTGCAGCCATCTAGTTCTACCCAGGGAGTAGGGACAAGGAAACCCTTGCGGAAGTCACAGTCCAAAGACACAAACCACCATGACACAGAGACAGACCTATTTACAGAACTGCAGAGCACTCCTAGCTCCCTCCACCTTGCTACATTACTAATGGCTGATTTACAAGGTGGGTCTTTTATTCCAACAGACCATGCCTGCATACCAAGAACATCACAAAGTATGACTAAAAGCAAAAGGCACAATCTGAAAAGAAAGCAAACATTAAAAACAGACCTAGATATGGCAGGCATGTTAGGATAACAGACCTGGAATTTAAAACAATAATGATTAATATGCTATGGCTCTGATGGAGAAAACAGACTGCACATAAGAACAAATGGGAAATGCTAGGCAGTAAGCTATTGTGACAGAGACGTGCCTCTCCTAGGTTAGTAGCAGACTGGACACAGCTGCTTAAAGACATTCTGAGCTAAAGGGCAGCTCAACAGAAAACAAAAAATAAAGGGAAAAAGAAGATTAGAAAACAAATCATTGAATATGAAAAGTTATATAGCACCAACAACAAAAATACCGTGTATCATGTTATAATGAGAATCCTAGAGGAGACACGAAGACAAAGGCTCGGAAGAAATACACAGAGACTAACCACTAGAAATCCTTCACGTTGTCATACACCATCCAAAGAATGCACAGAGCTCAAATAACACTGAGCAACACAATTCCAAAGCAGTTGTTCAAATTATAGAAACACAAGGCAAAATATGTCACAAGAAGCCCCCACCAGGGGAGAACTCCTATACAGAGAATAAAAACAGGAATTCTATCTGACTTCCGCACAGAGGCTGTAGAAGCAAGAAAAAAAGGGAATGAAGCCTTTCACTAGGGCATAAAGCTCTGAACCCAGGGAACCCGTTCTTCAGAAGTGAAATGCAAGATTATTCTCCAACAAAACCTGAGGATTTCACTGACGTTAGAACTCTTTTCTGAGAAATGTTGGAGGTTCTCCACAGAGAAGAAAAATGACAAAGGCCACAGATACAGACCTACACAAAAAAAGAACATTAACAAAGGAGTAGTGAAGGAAAAATAGAAAATTTTAACTTTTGTATACTTGATTGAGCTAAGGAGCAACTTTTAAATTATTTTTTAAATGATCAATACAATAATAACATAAATAAATAAATAAATAAAAGCAGCACTCCACTAATGTGTTACAGGTACATGTAATCATTAATCCTGATACACAAATACAAGACAAAACAGTGAGGGAGTGGAAAGGGGTACTCAACTACACAAGAAAGTCAGATATGCCACAAAGCCATAAAACAGATGGAGAGAATACTTTATGGTGCACTACCATGAAATAGATGCAATACTTTTTATTAGGTATTTATGTGTAGGGGCAGTGCCTGCAGAGGCCTGTAGAGGAGCGTATCAGATCCCTTAAAGCTGGAGTTGCAGGCAGTTGTGAGTCATCAGACATGGATGCTGGAAACTGAACTCAGGTCCTCTTCAAGAACAGCAAGTGCTCTTAACTATATAGCTCCATCTCTATAAAATTATCATAAAAAGTTAAAATATAGCAAAACCTGTCCATAGAAACACATACAGACCATACACCATACCATTTGTAGGTGAGAAAACCATCCATACCTGCAATGGTGCTAATAAACCACAGGTAAGTTGTGGTTACATCTCATAAACACTCAAGACACTGTGAGAAATGAGTCCTCTCAATATGAGTGGTATCTCTCTCCAATATATTGTAATATATTATCTGATCTCTCTTGATTTTCATATGTTTTATATATATATATATATATATATATATATATATGTGTGTGTGTGTGTGTGTGTGTGTGTGTGTATATATGTGTGTGTGTGTATATATATACATATATATATATCATACTCAGTACATGTTAGCAAACAGATTCACAAATATGGCTTCTTGGTCAGTAACAGACTCTTAATAGTTGAGTTCTGGGGAAATCAAAAGTTACATATTAAAAAAAAAATGTTCTTGTGAAAGCCCAGTCTGGCCTCAAACATGATATGTACACACAGATGACCTTAAACTTCTGATCCTCCTGCCTCCATCTCTCTGGTGTTGGGACTATAGGTATGAACCACCATTCCCAGTTTTTATGCAGTGCTGGGGATCCAATCAGGACTTTAGACATGCTAGACAGGCACTCTACCATCTCTGCTCCATCCCCAGCCTCGCACATGAATCTCTAGCCACTGGGTGCCTCCACATCTGCATTTTTCAAGGTCCATCTAATCTTATGTACATATCTAACAAAACATGCATAAAAATCTATGTAAAGAGGCCAGACAGTGGTGGTACATGCCTTTAATCCCAGCACTCGGGAGGCAGAGCCAGGTGGATCTCTGTAGTTCGAGGCCAGCCTGGTCTACAGAGCGAGATCCAGGACAGGCACCAAAATTACACAGAGAAATCCTGTCTCAAAAAACAAAAACAAAACACAAAAAAAATCATGTAAAGAACAATTCAAAGATAAATGAATAAAATCAAAGAAGAATATAACAAATACAAGGATCTATGTCATGGATAGAAGACTTAATATTGTCAAATGTCACTTCTTTCGATGTGATTGACGTAGTTAATGCAATGCCACTCAAAATCCCAGCACGTTATTTGTTTCGTGGATTGCCAACAAAGGGATTCTACATACAGAGAGACAAAATAGCTAGAATATCAACACAATAATGAAGGAGATCCAAGTCACAAGAGTGGCATTGACACTGCTCAACTTTAATACTTACCACACAGTTGGCAAGATAGCTCAATGTGGAAAAGCATGTGCTTGCCACATAAGCTTGATGACCTGAATCCCATACCCAGAACTCACCATGGAAGGACAGAAACAACTTCCAAAAAGTACCCTTTCACTTCCAAAAGAACCTGTGGCATAGTGCCCTGTGCATGTGTGCAAACACACACATACACACACGTGCACAAATAATAACAACAATAACAATAATAATAAATTCAAAATAAAAATTGACTTGAAGAGTTTGAAAAGTTCTAATAGAGAGTGTGCTATTCACAAAAGAATGGATAAATAAGTCAGTGAGCAAACCAAAAAGCCCAGAAAATTCAATACAATCAATTAACACTTGTCAAAAAAAAAAAAAAAAAAAAAAAAAAGGAGAGGCCAGGCTGGATAGATGGCTCAGGAGTTAACAGTACTTACTGCTCTTACAGAGGACCTACGTTCAATCCCCAATACTTATACCAAGTGGCTCACAACCACTTGTAACTATAGTTCCAAAAGAATCTAATACCTTTGGCCTCTATGGGTACCTGGACTCATATACATTTACCCACAAAGAAATACATACATGCATAAAATTTAAAATAAGTTTTCAAAAACACTATCCCATAAATCCAGGCATGATGGTACAGTTCTGTAATCAGAGCTACTTGGGAAGTAGAAACAGGAAGATAATGAGTTTGAAGCCAACCTGGGCTACAAAGTGACTTCCAAGCCAGTCTGGGCCACAAGAAAGACCCTGTGTGGAGGGAGGTAAGGAGGAATAATAGGAAAATAAGAACATAAAAAGATGTTCCTCATCATGTGCTGTAAGAAAAAAGAACAATGGTGTGACCACATGCCTCTTGCAATGGACAAAAACCTAGAAAAGTCAACACTGCCTACACACCATGCACTGCTGCAGTCATTCAGAACAGCTTGACTGGGGAACTGTCTTGCTTCCTGCAAAACTAGCAATCAGTCTCTTCAGTGTCTTCTCAAGATATAAACATGTGTATCTCCTATGAACATTTGCACATCAGCTTTAGCCCCTTTACTCACAATGGCTAAACCTTGGAATCAGGATGCTCGGCAGTGGGTGAATGGAGAAACAGTATAACCAGATGGCTTTGCTGGGGCTATGACTGCATAGTCCCTGTCACACCCTCAGAACAAAGCTACCCTGCCACCTGCCAACATAAGACAACTGTTCCAGAGCCCAGGTCTAGTAGCAAAAAAAACAAGGCACAGAAGGCCGAACTGGCACACTATCTTTCCTACCAAATATTGGGCAGGAGTCTGCCTTACTCACATTTGTATCCTTGACCTCCAACACAATGCCTGGCATAAAACAACAAAACAGTTCATTGGCAAAGCTGTTTAAGGAAAAAAAAAAAAATAGAGGCTCTCATCTGAACTGGCCTAGAAACAAGGCAGAAGAGAGTGTCCAACTAAGGAGTAACCGACAAGTAGTGAGTGGCTTCCCAACGGTGGAGCATGCTTAGGGCTGATGCTACCCAGAAACAGTTCAGAGTCTACTACACCCAGGCGTTCTTGCAGTGGACCTTTTTGCAGAAGAACTGCAAAAACATTCCAACCTGGGGAAACAACTGAGGCAAAAGCCAACCAAAAAGGAGGAGGCTTTAGGTGCATGTCTCTAACTAACATGCTGAAACAAATCAAAACCATGCATCCTTCCAAAGCCATTTTCAACTGTTAACAAAATACCAATTGTTCACTTAAGGCCTTCTATGCTTTGGTATGTTTGGTGACAGAATTGTTATTTTGTCTTCTTAAAATTACATCCTTATGTTAGGAAAGTTTGAGGGATCAAACAAGATGCCTCTCTGCAGCTAGCAAGCAAGAAACACAGGTTTAAAATTTGCCCTGTTACAAACAGCCTCGCCTTGCTGAACAGAACGGGCATTGTTAGCTGTATTTTTTTTTTCATGTTTTTAAAGCTCCAAGATTTGATCCAAAAGTGCCCTGTTGGTGCCAGCTGTGCATATAAAGCTATGCTCAGAAAGCAAAGATTTCCTTTTAACCAGAACAGAGTACTTTCAAAAGAAAGACAGATAGAGACAATATATCCCTATTAATAAAACCTTGCTTACAGAAAGAACAATTCCAGGCAACTGACAGATCATCCTAGTTTTAGCCAACCTTAAAAAGCACCAGTACTGGAACAGTCATGATTTGAGCAAGTAAGCATGAGGAATCAAACTAGTAGTGTGTTCTTAGTAAGTTTTTGCTAGATTTTACTTTGCTTGGTGCACACTTGCGAGAAAAGTCACCTCAAATGTATTGCCATATCTTCAAAGTCTAACAGCACTTGGGGTTCACTAAAAGAACTGAAAGCTGTTAAGACTGCACACTGTTGATAATGCCACTGTAATCTTCTGTGTATTCTTCCAGTACAGTTCAAAAGTAGATTGATTGAGCTTGTAGCATTACATAATATTTTATACAGGAATCTTTCTCTAAGGCCATTCATCCTTAAAAAGGTTCATTCGCAGCTGAAGTAGGGACCATGTGTGTCTCTAGTACTAACTACTGTACAAGACATGAGATGACTGATACCTGCTGAAGGAACAGACAAAAGGATCTCCCCACAAGACAGTCTGAAGCACAGGGCAGCTCAAGCCACAGTGTGTAATAGTACTGCTTATACCTACCCTGTACCCACAGAGTCAAATTACTAACAGAAAAATTATCCATTTAATTAATTCTGTCCACTGCCGTTAATTATAATGACTGCTTTGTCAGCCAATTCCAAAGAAAACAAACTCCTAGGAACAACCTAGGTCTCATCTGAAGAAGGCTGGAACCAGAATGGTAGTCCCAGGGAGGGCAATGAACAGTGGACACAGAGTTTGCTTGAAGGGTTTTCCACTAAGGCTAAAATGCTTTCCTTTCACTGACAATTAATTAATTTCCTAGAATTCATTTGTAATCTAGATTTAGACACATGCTTTTAAAACATCTTCCTAAGTAGGCACATCTAAAAATAAGCCCATTTATCACAAAGACCATTACAAATTATTAATGAACATTTCATAACGAGTATTAAAGGCAGGAAGATACTCAAAATAAGATGATGGAAGACACAAAAGGCAAAAATAAATAAAAACGGAAAGTAGGAAAACATTCTTATAATTTTGAGTCCTAGCAGAAAAGATTTTAAAAGAGGCAAAAAGAAAGAGAACCTGTCATAAAACTATAAAATTATTGTAATTATGTCACAGAATTTTAAAAAGTAGTCTACTGGCTGAAAGGATGAGCGAATTGAACTGGGACAATCAATTTCAGGTACACCCCTACTAAAATGTTTCAAAAATAAAACATGTTCAGACTCTCTAGGAAGAAAAGACAAAGTAATGAACAAAGGTTAGCATATTTACGTGGACTCAGAGATGCCTATAACAAAATCAAATATAAAAACAAGAGTGGAGAAATCTCCTCCAGTTATGCACTGAAAGGCAGTGTGAATCATGACCACTACAGCTAGTGGACATCTTCCTAGCATATAGACTACACAAAGACCAGTCTGAAAAGCAAGAGTACAAGACCCCTTCTTGAGAAATATCCTACAGGATGAAGTCCATGGAACCAACAGAAGTCAGAAAACTTTACAGTTGATCATATGCTGAGAGGCTCATTCATACACACAACTGTATAGCAAAGACTTAAATAAAAGTGCAGACAGTATGCCATAAAATAAAGTCCCATCAAAACATGGTGGTAAATAACATCTATATTAGGCAATTATTAGGATAGAAACTTAAAACATACCCCCAAAGTTAAGCCCAGGTATTAGCATGCCCCCACTGGTGGCATTATTTGAGACTTCTAGAACCTTTAGGAAGGACAACCTAGATGAAAGCAATAGGTCTCTGAGGCAGGTTCTTTGGGATTTCTTGTCCTTGGCCCCTTCTGCTCTCTGCCTCTGCTTCCTGCCCACAGTGAGGTGGAAAGAGTCCTCCACCAAGATTCCCAATACTTTACTGTCCACACCTTTAAACATGCATTTGGAGCCAAGCAACCATGCTTGGAAGACGCTGAAACTGTAAGCCAAGCTAAATCTTTTCCTCTTTAAGCTATGTCTACATATGTCTATGACACTACAAGGAAGATCAATGCGGTGACTAAAGGGGCCATATGACTCTTAAGCTTTTGGAATTGGTTTCCAAGAATTTGGGAAAGTTTGGAGAAGCAAGATAGAGGACAAGAATGCTATGAGAGCATATCAGTGCCAGGTCTGATGAGTACTCAGAACGCCAAATGCTGACAAGAAAGTGAACAGTAACAGTCACATGCATGAGGTTTCACTTGAAGTAAAGAATCACAAACTGAACTAGGGGCCACACATGTTATGCCATGATAAAGAATTGTATTCTTTACCCATGCACTGACACTTTGTGGGAAACTGGCTGGCTTTAAGGTGATGGACTGGTTCATATGACTGAAAATGTTATGGCAGCAAAGCATTTGGGCAGCAGCAGCATGGATGATGATGCTGTTTAGGCAAGATTTAAAGTGAGAATGGAAGCGGGGGAAACAGGGCAGGGAGACAAAAGTATTTATAGTTTTGAGGGGGAAGGAACTGATGTTTAAAGTTCTGACCAAAGAGGGTGCAGAGGTTAATGCCATTAAAAAGCTGCACCCTTTGCAGTAGGATGATAAGAAAACGTGCTTTGAATATAGCTAGGCAACCCCACCAACCTCAGGACCAAAGACACAAACGTATAAAAAGCTAAGAAGACATACATTTCAGAAAGAAGACCCTTACTACTCGACCTGCTCACAATCACCTAGGGAGTTGTTCCCTAGGATTTGTCTTCCTGTGTTCAGCCAGAAAGACATGCAGATGCCACGGGATGTAGACTGGTATAACTCATGCACATAGAGCACATTAACATTGAACCTACTGGTGCTGATTTTATGTAGGTACAGAATACAAGACTGGTTGAGTCATAGAGGCTTCCAATGACACCTATCAAAAATAGTGGGTAAATCTATCCATCTTCTGTAAGGTAATTCAACACAGTGATAAAGTGAATAATACAAAATGAATCATCCATCAATATACAGTTAGTTACATAAAATTTCAGACATATAAAATTGAATACTATGACTCCACAAACAGCAGCACAAAGAAGTACTTTATAAATTCAAATTAAAAGAATGAGGGAGCGTCTTACCCACACTGAGTTATTCCAGGATACACATACGGATGTAGAAAGGGAGCAGAAAAAGGAAATGAGAAGGAAGACAGGGGGAAAGAAGGCAGCAGGACAGAGGGAGGACTGGAAACAGCAGGATGCTTGCCCGTCGGGCTGTGGTAAAGGACAGAGGCTGGTCAGGGTCAGACAGTCAGGAAGCATCCACTAGAAAACCTTGTTGTGTTGCTCTTGCTGTTGTTATTATTGGTGTGAAACTATAAAAATACATTAGCCACAACCAAAAAGAAAAGTAAATGTCACAAATATTAGCTCTTGAGGGATCTGTTTAAGGAATACATACAAATTTGTACATTATCTTGTTAACATTTCACTTGGTCTGAACTTATGTCAAAATTAAGCTTTTATGAAAAAGAAGAGGACACATAGAAAAGCAACAATCTCTGTCCACATGGTATCCAAAACTGACACAACCACTATACAAAGGCAACCTGAGTGAAGACCAAGCTGGTACCCAGAACATGATATGACAGAAAAATAAAAGTAGAAGGGCTATACAGTACCCAGTACCCAGGATGCTTGACAGCGTCTTTGAACCACTAAATTAATCAAAGGTAGAACTGCCCATCCTTGAAGCCGCTCATGTTTTGAGATGATAATTTTGCTTATTGCTGACAGAGAGAGCTGTAAATTAAAATATGTTGAGCCAACATGAGTTCAGACTTGAAAAGGGCCTAAGAGTTTAAAGAAATAATACCCAATCACAAGCAATTATCGATGAAATGGAATTACGATGTCTACCTAACTATATTACAATTATTGGGTTGTGTCTGTATTATTGTTAAATACTATTTTTTATTTTTCGTTTTATTTATTTAATGTGTATAGGTGTTTTGTCTGCATGTTTGTCTGTGCACCACATGCATGCCTGGTGTCTACAGAGGCCCAAAGATGGCATTAGATCACCTGCTGGAGTTACAGATGGTTGGGAGCACCACATGGTTGCTGTGAATTGATCTCAGATCCTCTGAAGAGCAGCCAGTGCTCTTAACTGCTGAGCCAGTCATCTCTCCAGCTTCCATATTCTTATCAACAGACTATACCTCTCAACAGCTGAGGCTACCTTATTAGAATTTGAGTTGACAAAGCCTTCAACACATAAATATCCAATAGTTTTGGTTTTGGGGTTTTTTGTGAAGTTAGTATCAATTCATCTAGCATATCACATAAAATTAGCTGGATAGCCGTGCTGCAAATATTTAATTTGGAAAATTAGGAAGAATTTGGTTTGGAACAATTAGTTTGTGGGTAGTAACAGGGAAAATTGAAGTCAAATGCACAGGATATTCCCTGTCAAATGGGAGAGACATTCCATACATATTTAACATGGAGGCCAAGGAACATAAACATTTATTTCAGATAAAAGCTCCAGACCTGCTATCTTAAAGTAAGTATCTGGAATGTGTCTCTTCTGGCTGGACTGAAAATAGAAAGATGAGCCAAATGATATTTCATAGGAGTGATAAGAAAAGTCTAGAAGATTCTATCTCAATTGACAGGGAGAGCTAGTTAAATCTTTAAACAGCAGCACATAGACTCCAGACACATTAAAAAACATATTCCTGTGTGTTTGAAAGGGTTCACGAAAGGGTAATGTCAACACGGTCACTAGTAAGTGGGAGAGAGGGTACTTTGAAGCACAGTGGTGACTTGCACTTCTGGGTGCTTCTCAACTGGACAGCTTGCTGGAAGCAAATTCTAGATCAGCTGAGGCTGTGGCCAGAGAGGAAGGCACCTAAACCACTCCCAGGAAGGTGTGTTACAACACTTTGTGTATTACAAACAATGATGCAGCAAATGACAATATGTTCCAATTCTTGCAGGCAGGTGTTTTTAATAACTGTAGGGCAGGTCATAAAACACTAGACTACTAGATCAAGGAGCGTGCGTGGTTTTAATTTTATACTACTTATCAATAAGTCATTTACCCAGGAAATTATGGGAGTTCAAACTCCCACCAGCAATGTAGCAGCACAAACACTTCCCCACATTCAAAAAGACTGGACCTATTTTTTTAAAAATCTAGTCAACTTAAAAAGAAGAGTTTCATTTAAATAGTGCCTTATTTTAATCCCTGACTACTGGCAAATATAAAAAAAATTGTTTATTTATTTACCACTAGCACTCTCTTTTTCCATAAACTACTTGTTCATATCTTTTGGATTTTTTTTTAACAAGATGTTGAACTTAAGCAGGTCTTCAACTTTAGTTATTTACACTTAGAAATATATATGCTATTAATATGTGGGAAAATGAATGAATGTATAACTAACATATAACTCAAGGCAGAAATGCTAATGCATAAATGAAAGAGCCTATGGATGAGTTATAGTGTCATATATATACATATATGTGTATGTATGTACACACATATGATGTACATGAGTGCTTACATGTGTGCATGTGTGATTGTGCCTGTGTGCATGTACTTATTTTACTAGTTTTGGTTTTCTTTTTTGCCTTGATCATATCTGGGCTTCTGTAGGCCATATAGAAATTTCAGTCACCAGGAAGAACAATCAATCTCTTCATGCTCTTCAGCTGTGATTCTAATGGCCAGATGGACCTGCCATTTTGTTCAGGAGCTTCAGGGGCTTGATCTTCCATAGCACAGGCCTCTCTACACAAAGAATCTCACATGTGCTATGTAAGCTGCAAATATCTCACTGAACATGACTACAATCTCTCATTAGAATCCAGTTTAATTTTTGCATACAATATGTTTCTCACTCAGTTTCCAGTTACTCTTGTCTTATTAAGAATCATACATTTTAGGAAAGAATATGTGGCCTTGGGACACCCACTGTCCTTGCTGTGTAAGCTGTTAGGTACACAAATATCAGGATGTAGTAATTACTCCGAGATTCAACGTAACACTATACACATGCCCTTACATTAAGTCTGGCTATGCACTTCTATCTAGAAAGACGTGGTACATTATCAAGCCTTATTTCTGTTCCCTTTTATTACATTTAGAGGACTGTATCAACTGTAGCACAATTATGTGTGGCAGTAATTACAGTAGTCATGGGCTTCTCTTAAAAGTATACTTCAAGCCAGGCGGTGGTGGCGCACGCCTTTAATGCCAGCACTCAGGAGGCAGAGCCAGGCGGATCTCTGTGAGTTCGAGGCCAGCCTGGGCTACCAAGTGAGCTCCAGGAAAGGCGCAAAGCTACGCAGAGAAACCCTGTCTCGAAAAAAACCAAAAAAAAAAAAAAAACATACTTCAAAATACCTATATAAAATGATGATGAAGTCTGATGAAGTTTAGAAGAACTGCCCATGTCTACAGGACAGATAACAAAGAATCCCACCCCACCACCACCCAGATTCTAGGATTTTTACCCTCTCCTCTATCACTTCAAGAACCATGATAGGACCTCTGCCAACTCAACCTACACAGAGCACTTTCTTCACAGAACTCAAAATCTTGGTGGCTCTTCCAATACCTGGCTGCCTTTGTCACTTAAACAGTGGGACAATGAAGGGAGTCAGAAACATCTCAGGGCACCAGTGCCCTTAATCATCCTGGACTCTAAAAGTCCTGATTTGAATCTACACTGCTCAAGCTGATCATCAAGGTGGCATATTTCAAAATCTTCTTTATTTGACAATCTGAAATGATGAGACAAACAAAATGTTTGTAGCCCAGAAGAAAAAGAAAATTTTAAAGTGTCTCAGAATTTGCTCAAGGCAATATCTATCAGTTTTACTCTTATAATTTGATAATTGCTATTTTTAAAGTTCTAATGATACAAAATCCTACGTTATTAAAGTAGTAAAAATGAATATTACAAGAGTAAATTAGTTTCAACTGTGAATGACCAAAACACTATAAATATATTGACTCAAATCATATTCTCATTTAAAGAAAAACAGGTCTTTTCCTTAATTATTATAAAATATTGACAGGTACTTCAAGAAAGCACCAAATTAAATCTTCCAGTTTTACCTGATCCTTCCTGTAAGGAAAAAAAAAAAAATGTAAAAGCCTGAACATACATTGACTACTTGGCACAAAGGAGGCACTGTTGACTTCTAAAACATACTGTTAAAGAGGTCCTTGACATCACTTCCATTTGTATTTTTCTCAAAACAATTTCTATGTGATTTCATCATTCTCTTTTTTCATGTAGCAACACTGAAAAGAGTAGCCTGGAACAAGATAATCAGAGCCATCCAACGTGAGTACCCAGTAACTCATAACCATGGACACAGAAGGCAAAAAGAATCCTTTTCAGATACGGTCACTGTAGGTTTTAGGAGTAGAAATATGTACAAGTCTCGATTCTGTTTTATGCATTGTGCAACATCAGGGCCACGAACTTCTCCTGTGAGTTTTGCTATTGGGTAAACAGCATGAGGAAAAGCTCACAAATGCCAATCAACTGTGTTATTTCTCCAATAGTCTGAATACATGTAAAAGCAGAAGGGTCTGCTTGCAAATACTTTAAAGACCTCCTCTAAAATACTGGTCCTGGTAAATGATAGAAAGATAAATAAAATGTGTGCCTTACTGCAGAGTTTACACCCTGTAGTGGAGACACCAAGTCAGCCCCCAATGAACAGTCTCTATTTCTTTCCTTGAAGAGTGCTGATTCTGTTGGGAGCAACAATGAACTGCATCCAGAAGAACGGGAACTACACTATGTTTTCTGGCCTCTTTCACATGCAGGTAGCTCTCTGGTAAGTGTTCAGACAAGAGAGGAAAACTCTGGTTTTGAGTAGAACTTTCTAGAAAGTACCTTTGAAAAAGAGGCAGTCTCAGCTGGCATACTCTTCTTTCTCTTCCTACTTTTGTCTGGGGAGTCACAACTGTTTGATAACATAAGGAAAGGGCCACTGATAATACAAACACTTCAGTCCCTCATCTCCCTCAATTGGTAAACCAAACTAACAACTTGGTAACTGTGGAATTGGCATTATATCAGAAAAATAAATCCCCTACCTTATTTAAGCCTCTATTTATTAGGTTTTCTATGACATTTTCTGAAGTTAAGTGCAAAGTAATACAATCTAATAAGAAAGAGATACAGAAAAGGTTCTCTGAAAATCCACAGAGGAAGACATTAGTCTGACAGAGGCAGAGGGTGGAGGGGATCAGGAAGATAAATGTCCAGAGAAGCAAATATACAAGTCAGTTCATTCATTTGTTCAAGGATCACCATCATCCACTGCCTGAGGTACTGACAGCAGCTGCCCCTGAGAACTGAAGGGGGATGCAGGCAAGAAGAATGTTACAATACAGAGTTATCGATAAGGGGAAGACAGACAGGCTGTGCTGGACTGTGCCTACATCTTCTTTCCAATGTTCATCAAGCTCCCATCTTGTCCCCACAGCTACAGTAGAGCCTCAGTGTAAAGTTACAAGGGAAGTAATCTTCCAGGAAGACTCATATTACAGCTATTACCTCAAAGTCCTAAAGCATTCACTAGCCATAAGCTGGATTGCATATTGCCTGAATATTGTATTTTTCCTCCACTGCTGCCCTAGCCAGTTTTCCTAAATCACAGAAGACTGTACCTCAATGCACTCGTCAGTCTAAGAAACCTCATTAGTGTGGCCCAGAGAACACTCAAAACTATAAATATTTCATATTTGGGTAGCATGTGCTAAGTGGAAATGGGTTTTTCTTTTCTTTTGTTTATTATCAGTTATTCAACAACTCCGTGGAAAAGTTACATTTGTCATACTTACAGAATACAATAGGGAGAAAAAGCAGAGTCGTCTTTTCTGGGCTGTTTACAAACACACAAGATTAAGGAGAATGTCATTCAAACCAAAACAACAGGAAATCACTCTGAAAGAACAGGCTTAGATCATGGTAAGTTCTCTGATCCTGCTAAAGCAAGTTTCTGCATGCCTTCCAGAGCCTCCACCTCCAGAGCTGTTAGGACAAGGGCCAACACATATATTTAATTATGTAAGTATTCAGCGCTATCAGCCAGCTGTTGCCATTCAGAATACACTGACCTCTTTCACTCACTCTCTTGCATAGAGTGCCAAAAACAAAGCAACTGTTGATGTGACAGTAATCATGAAATATGCAAAATACTATTCTCCAAAAAGATTTCAGATAACTCCACAACTCAGCTTTGCATTTTCAATTGATTTGCTCCCTTTCAAGTGCTTTTCTGTTCCTTATTTGCAAGTTCAATGACTAATCTGTGAGTTCCTTTCGTTTCTATTCCTTTAAAAAGTCAACCTCGAATTCAAATACATTTTCCAGTTTCTTTTCAATCAAATTTCCTCACTGGACTACAACCTAAGATAATTCTCTTCCTCCCTTCCATACATCTCTATGCTCCGTGCTTACAGGAAAAGCAATGTAAAAAGTGTTCTACATGGCCATAACTTTCAGTCCTCGCTTTCAAAAGAGAAAAAAAAAAAATTAAGTTTCATTTAATGTTCATAGAAAGCTCATTCCTCCAATAGTACTTTCAATTCCAAAGTAGCTCAAGGGAGTGGGGAGATAAAGAAATCCCCACAACAGTAGAGAGTAGACTGATCAGACCTGTGACACCTGAATAAAATGCAACTACAACAAATACACATATGGTGGGTGATAACCACAGCCAACCCATGAGCAACTAACCATAGAAACCTGGGTTTCATCAGATTAGCTTTGGGTTGAACTCAGTGAATAACTAACTCCTCAGTAACTAGTTAGCAGCACATCTGCAATAGACCTGGGATGCCTCAGAAATCAGACCGACAGGTTCTCTTTCCTCACACCACTGTGCCACTCACTCCTCCTAGAACCTACTTTACAACTGAACTTTCCCAACACAACGACTTCCTCACACATCTTTTGTTTATAGTTTGGTGAGATCTGATGGCTTTTGCTCTTCCACAAAAACTATAAATGTAAGGTAATGCTGTAATGATAATAGTTACAAGTGCTGGGTAGTAGTGGCCCATGCCTTTAATACCAGCACGTGGGAGGCAGAGGCAAGAGAATCTCCGAATTCTAGGCCAGCTGGTCTAAAGATCAAGTTCCAGGACAGCCAGAGCCACACAGAGAAACCCTGTCTCAAAAAAAAAAAAAAAAAAAAAATGACTGCTCCTTCCCCAAAATGAAAAGTGAATTTGAATTTAGACAAATTCAACAAATATGTAGTAAGTAAGAAAATCATTGTGTCTCAAGCGCGAGGCAAAACACCACCTTTCCTTCCCTCTGACTCAACATGACCCAGATGTACAACATTGAGGCTGCCCTGGCTGGTTTAGTTTGGTAGAGAAGAAGGTCTTGACATTCACAGCCCAGAGCTACCACCATAGCCAGGTGACTCCAAGGCACAGGTGTTCTCAATGCTGTCCCAACATCCCTCGGGAAAGAAACTGGAGGCCAGCTATGACAAAAACTATGACTTTCACCTCTTCAGAACAAGAGAGGGAAGTTCCTTCCTAGCCTATAAGTAAACCAGCACTTCTTAAAAGAGGGCCCTCAACACAATATTTGAAAATCAGGATGTTCTCTCACCTATTTTTAAGAACACATCCTGTCTTTGACACAGAACCCACAGCAACCTTGGGGGAGCATGCTTAAAGACTCCATAACTATCTTACTCTACAAATGGAAAAAGATAACCACACAATACAGTCTGAGAGTCAAAGACCATACCGAAGGGCCTTCTTAAGCTGAGGCAATGACCGAGGAGCCAAATTCAGTCCTTAGAACTTCAATTTGAAAACGTGTGCACGGTGGCGTACGCCAGTAAACGAGCATTGTGGAGACAGACACGGGAGGCTATCTGGGACCTCATAGCCATCCACTCTAGCCAAATCAGTAAAGCTACAGGTTCAGTTAGAGATTCTGCCTCAAAAGATGGGGCTTATACAGGGACACTTGGCTCAGCCTGGGAGGAGGTGAATGGACCTACCTGGACTAAATCTACCAGGTTGAACTCAATCCTCAGGGGAGTCTTTGCCCTGGAGGAGATGGGAATGGTGGGGGAGAGGGGGGAGAACAAGGGAATCCATGGCAGATATGTAAAATTAAATTAAATTATAAAATACAAAAAATATAAAAATAAAAAAGAAAGATGGATAGTAATTGTGGAAAATACCTAATGTCAACCTCAGACCTACACACACACACAGAGAGAGAGAGAGAGAGAGAGAGAGAGAGAGAGAGAGAGAGAGAGAGAGAGAGAGAGAGAGAGAATGAGAATTTACCTGAGGTTATTTATTAACCTCAAAACACACAATCTACTAAAGACCTAAATATGTATAAGTAATAAAATAAATGTAATGTGCAGCAATAGATATTTGTTAAGAATCAAGAAGTAGTTACCTGTGAAAGAGCTAGTCTAGAAGGGAGATGATCTCACAGACCTTATTACGTTTGACATGAGCTCTGAAAATAAACTATTTGCCAAGCAAGACTAACATGGGTGGGAGGTGAGAGGGCACACAGCTCGTCTGCATCTTCGGGAAAAGCTGAGGCTGTGGGATGGTGGCAAGGGCTGGATGTGGGGGTATGTGCAGACACACTGTGTGCTTGTCAAGGCTTACAATGTGGAGGAAAGGGGGGACAACAAGAAGGGAGGCAGGAGAGGCGGGCAAGAAACAAACCAAACATATTTCATGCTGAGAAATGAGGTTTTCATTGTATAGCTGCAGGGTGAGGGACATTAAAGGGATTTTAAGGAAGCCAAATAATGAATTAGGACAGAAAGTCAGCTCAGTTAACGAGTTTGAAAGGTTTCTATTACACAAAAGCCGAAGATCCTCAGGACAGAACAGACTAAATTCAGACGGCTGGCAACCAGCGTGAGCGAATTAGGTAGAACATGGGAGCATGCTGTTTTGAGGTGGATTCCAAAAGGAACACTGATCACATGAGTAAGTCAACGGCAATGGGCCTGGGCTGGAAAGAGGAGAAATGGGCTGAGGGAAGGCAGGAAGGAAACAGGAACCAAAGAAACTTCCAAATGATGCCACCAAACAAAACCAGTAAACAGTAATGCCAACAGTAGCATATAGAGTTCTCAGTACTCACAAAGCTGAGGCAGAAGGATTAAGGGCTTAAGGCCAGCATAGGGCAGACAACAGGAGACTCTGGTAGAGTGGCCTCGGGTATCTGTGGTCACCAACATGGACATGTTCAAGAAGCACACAAGTCCAGATCGTGGAAGGAAAGGTAGGGTCTGAAACCGACATGGAAGGAGCCAGTCTGCTGCAGTACCCAAATGATGGGGACAGGTGGAGAATGGGGGGAGAATGACATCCAGTGAGCAGGGCAGCAGTTAGAGGAAACACCACCTTATTACAGTGCCTGATGGAAACACAGAGAGCCACGCAGGCCAGCACGCCCAGCTAACTTCACCACAAGAAAACTGGTGTGCAGCGACGGCTGCAGCAACAAGACTGCACTGGTGGAGGAGGCCCGAGGGTTCATCATGTGCTCCTCACACAACAAAACACTGAGATCAACTCAAGCCACTCACACAAGGAGGCAAGTTAAACCGGCTATGTTCAACAAGACACAGAACTAAAAACCAAATGCGGGCTGGGGAGATGACTCGGTGAGTCCAAGTGCTTCCTGCTCAGGCCTGCTGCTGGGTACAGATCCCTAGAAGCCATGCAGAAGCCAAATGCAGAAGAGCATCTGTATCCCTGCTACAACTACCGGAAATGGGAGGCGGGACAGGAAAGGTGCAGAGGCCAACCTAGCTTATGCACAGGTAAGGACACCCAGTCCCCAACAGTGTGGCAAGACAAGGACAGGCAGCTGAAGGCTATCCTCTGACCTCCACAAGCATGCTGTGGTCTGTGCATGCCCACACTCTCTCACACAAACATTCTCTTCCTTCCTTCCCTCCCTCCTTCCTTCCTTCCTTCCTTCCTTCCTTCCTTCCTTCGTGTGTGTGTGTGTGTGTGTGTGTGTGTGTGTGTGTGTGTGTGAACAGCAAGAATTAGCTAACCTGTTTCTTACAAAAATTCAAATGAAGCCCAATGTGGTTTAATTTTCTACCAAATATTTTTCATTTAAATTAGATAAAAATTAAAAGTAACCAAAGCAATCATAGTTAAAAATAATACTTATTAGTGAATCTAGTTAACAATGTAATTGGTTGAGTTTTTCACTTTCTTTTCAACAGGGTGATTAATTACTAACTGGAGAGCAAGCCCTTGTCTATTCTTAACAGCTCAGCTTACTTTTTAAAGCAATTTACTTCATGTACTCTGGCTGAAATAGTACTCTTGTTCCTCTGTCAATCTATGAAGAACTCAGAGATAAATTCACATAAAACAAACAATATTTCCACAGTAGGACTGAGAGTAAAGACATTTATTACTCTGCACAGCAGAACACTGTATAAGGAAGGGACTCACTCCCTATAGAGAAAAGGCATCAGACAAAGCAGGTAGCTGGTACTTCAGGCCTCCTTTTCTGCTGTGTCCATCTCTCTCTCTCTCTCTCTCTCTCTCTCTCTCTCTCTCTCTCTTCACCTATTCATGCAAGTCACTTTCTTTGGCTATCTAACCCATCCTGACAGCATTATCATGTTTCTCCGGGCAAAGGTGGTTCAAAATAGGAATACCTCTTGTCTGTCTGCTTCATCGGCGTGGCCACGGTGCCCATTTGGGTAATAATGTACAAAGTCAAACAGAGGTCATCAGTCCATGATCAAAGCATGCTGGCTGCTCTTCCTGTCTTTACATGGAACACACAAGATGTGTTTATTTTGACCAGCCTCTGAATGACCTCCTTTAGGCGGCATGAGAAAGACCCCACACTTCTGTAAAGCAGAAGCCAAAGGCTTTTCTGATTTGATACTCTCATTAAGAGCAATTTTTTTTCAAACTTTTGATCTTTTTCATTTACTCAAGGGTCTCTCAAGTTAAAGGCCATATTGCTTAAACCACACTGAAATAATGGATCAAACAAACTAAAAAAGAAACAGAGTGATCCAACAGGCAGCATCATGAAACACAAGCCCCTCAGCGGTTTTATCTGAACTAGTTCAGCCAATAACAAGAGTTCAAAGTTCAAGGCCAGCTTCACTTCTTTTTTTTGTTACTTAACACTTCTATGATTCCATCAATCTGATCAATAATCTACCATAAAACCTCAGAAACATGAGAGGAGGGGGAGAGAAGAGGGGGGAAGGGGAGAGAGAGAGAGAGAGAGAGAGAGAGAGAGAGAGAGAGAGAGAGAGAGAGAGAGAGAGAGAGAGAGAGAAGTTGTCGTTACACACCCCCAACTGCTGGATCATAAATGAGACTTGTATCAAGCACAGGAAAAACACACCCCCTATCGCTCACCTTTGTTCCAGTTACCCCTTTAAATGAGGGGAATTTTTCTCACTCATGGTTCAGGGGGAAAATGAGTGATGGACAATAGATAATTAAAGGCAAACAGTGACTAAAGACCAGGAATACAATGGAAAGGAACAAAAGCAGATGCTCAGAGACATGACAGGCAAGAATTAGTGACAGGCTGGGACAGAGCTTAGTGGCAGAGCACATCACAGCATGTTCCAGGCCCTGAGGTGGAGCCCAGCGGTAGAGTGGGCTCTATCCCCACACCAGAGGGAACTTACTTTTAAATATTGATAAAGCAAAGCAATTGTTATGGATAAGGGATCCAGGAATAAAAAGGACTTCAATGTTCTAATAGAAAGCATTGGCCACCACGGATGGACAAATACCTCACCCTACTGAAAAGCATAAAGCAACACAAAATACACACAAGACTGGAGGCTGAAGAGATGGATTAACAGGATGAGAGCAGGTAATAGTAATTACATAATGTTACATACATGTAATAATGTGGGACTACATAAGGATCACGAACTAATCATCTTTATCTTTTCTTGTTAGGAGATGGCAAGAAGTAGGAAGGCATGTATGTAAAGTGGAACACTGACAAAAGTCTTCCCGTCACTATATACACGTCACTCGGACCTGCCATGTTCTCAGTGTGACTTGTTTTTATATGGTACCTGATTATATTTACTCTGGAATCAAATCAAACATCAGTTGAAGTGTTACTTTAGTAATACCTGGTTATAGGGATCAAAAGCCTTTAAAGCTATTAACAAATACTTAATCATATAGACTATTATTTGTTATTTTTCTTTCAATCAAGAATAGTACATTAAAGGAACTCCTGCTTACAGCTCCTAGCTCTGTAGTATTCTAAGAACAAATTTCCTTCTGGGATTAGTGGTGCTTCACCACACCTCATACTGACATTGAGGCTCATTCACCAAAGAATAACACTGCTTACATACTCAACAACCAAACCCACTGAAAAAGTTCCGCAGGGGTTTTCTTTCCTCTTTTTCTTTCATTCTTTCCTTATGTTTCTGTCTGGGTCTGGGCTGTATGTTGTTCTGGTGATGCTGTGGGTTGAACTCAGGACTACACACACACACACACACACACACACACACACACACACACACACACACACCCTCTACCACTGAGCTATATCTGAAGTGCACTAAACAGTGTTAGACTAATCTTCGATCACAGGACCATCCTCTCTAGATTGTAGGTTAGGGACTCTGTGGTACTAAAATGTCTAAGAATCCATTTTAACTGTCCTATAGACAGTGTTGTGACTATGCCAGATTGCTCATTCCAAGAAAGAGAAGACCTTTCTGGAAACGGACAGAAATGAACCCTGCTGTGATTGAGCTCTCTTCGACTCCTGGAGGTCCCTCCATCCCTGCCCTAGCCAGCCTTGCTACCTCCTGCTGTGACTCAAAATTTTCTGTTCTTTTTGAGTTAAAGAAACTATCACCTTTGACTGTCGCCTGCACACACATGGCATACACAGATATACACACAAATGTATACATAAAAATTAAAAATAAATATTTAATAAATAAATAATAGAAGTAAAGCTAAGGAAAGGCCTGGCTAGGAAGACAGTGGAAAATAGGTAACAGAGCCATCCGGGACTGATTGGAGCTGAGTATATTAAATGGCAGTGCAAAGGATCTGATGGAGTTAGAGGAGCTGATTGCCTAGGAGGAAATCATTGATAGAATGAGGTTGCTAAGGAAGTGGGCAGAATAAGATTCAAAGCGGATGCGAAGAAAGAATCTTCCACACTGAGGAAACAAACCAAACAGCAGGGACTTGTGTCCCAGGAGCCTACCGGAGCTCCATGGCACACATTGCACACCTAGAACAGGGCCAGTGGGGAGGAAAAAGGGCTGTGGCAATCACTTTCACCAGGAATGCCTGCATGCTCTGAGAAGGACACACAGAGCGGACACATTCACTTCACAAATGCTCAAATTGCATGATGGAACTCCTTAGTAAAACACTGTTCATCAGAGAAATTCAAAACAATAACAGCCTAAAAGTCCAACTGGACAGAGAGTGTTTCAGTGGCTCCTTCATCTAGCTGGGATGTGTTTATTTGTGAATTCATTAGAATAAAGAGTTTTCATTTTAAAAACTGTTTAAAGTCCAACGCATACTTTTTAATACATACTAAGTATTTAATAATACTAGGAATCATGCAGTAAAAGATTTATATGCGCTGAAG
Organism: Peromyscus maniculatus bairdii; assembly: GCF_049852395.1. Lineage (NCBI taxonomy): Eukaryota > Metazoa > Chordata > Mammalia > Rodentia > Cricetidae > Peromyscus > Peromyscus maniculatus. The sequence goes on from NC_134856.1 coordinate 111,152,422, forward strand.
AGAAGTCAGAGTGACATAAGAAATCTTTTAAATTTGGAGATAGTGAGAGGGCTGGGTGAGTTAAGGCACTTGCCACTGAAACTGACCAGCAGAAGTCAACCCCTAGGACTCTCACAGTAGAAGGAGAGAACTGACTCCAGCAACTTGTCCTCTGGCCTCCATGTGCACACTGTGACACACATACAAAAATAAATACACGCTTTTTAAAAGTAAAGGCTTCTGGGCTAAGATTGGCTGATATTACTTCTTCCCTTGATTATCTAAAATGAGAAGAATGGAGACCTCCTACTTACTTGATTGAGTTTCTAAAGTGGTCTTCAGCTGGGTTTTTCACAGTACAACTGTTCAGAAGCCACAAATCTGCATCTGACGCATTTTCTAGAAAAAGAAACAATGAACACAAAAAAGAAAAGATAAATATCACATTTAATCAAATCAAAAACACGTATGTGCTTACCCAAGCAGCATGGGAATACTGGGGAGCAGGGGAAAGAGGGTAGTGTCAGACTCGAGTGGGCAGTTACAGTACTGCCGGCCAGAGCTAGCAGGTCACATCTGGTTTGGGAACCTGTAAGTGTCAGGGAGGCTGAATGGAACTTCTACTTTAAGATTGCATTATTTAAAGTCTTTCAGTATTATAAGCAGTGCTCCAATGAACATGTACATGGAGAGGGGGGACTTTTTCCAAGGTTTCCTTTGGTATCAAGCATAAAACAGTAGGACTGTTGAGTCAAAAACTAATTCTTGAAATGTCCTTGCACACTGTTACTTAGTGAACAGGGTATATCACTGTACACCCCAAGGAACAGGACCTGTGAGTGCTGTTCACTAATCTTACCCACTATATGGGTTGTCACCCACCCCTTTGGACTCTCGACAATCTGGTGGAAAATGGGATCCCAGTGAGAGGTCCATATAAATTCCTCTTATCATGACCTGGAAAACTTTCCGTGTTTAGTTTTGAACTATTTTTGTGTATCTGCCTTTCATTTGTTCTACTGGGCTACTTAATGCTTATGGAGAAATCAATGATATATCTAGGACAGGAGTCACAACATTTTTCTCTATTCTTTTTTGGGGGGGTCAATTTTCATGACATTTTTCTGCTTCTAAAGCATCAAATTGGTCATCTTTTTCTCTTTTTCTTTTTTTTCCCCAATTTTGCCTTAGAATTATGACTCACAATTAGAACATTTCCCCTCTTCCATGACTGCGAAGAAACATACCTGTTCCCTTCCAATAAGCACATGGTTTTGCATTTTGATTTCTGATGTTATACACTTAAACTGATACACATGGATCTTATTGAACTTTTTTATAAAGTGAAATGAGTGCTTATGTTTTCCTGTCAAGTGGGACAACGCTTTTTAAATGATGCTATTTAATACAAGCAAAGCAATAAGGAAAACTTGTGCCTGTTGCTCCCCCTCGGCCATCCACATTGATGAAGCACTCAGGAAGGCAAGGTAGGAACAGCAATCAAAAACTGAAATGTTCTTTGGGATACTCGATCACACATCTAACACATAACACATATATGAATGCAAGCACACACATATACATACATATATATTAAAATTCTCGTTGATGATTAACAAGGTAAGAAGAACTAGAAAGCATATATATCCTTTAGAGAAAGATGGCTTAAATAAATAAGTGACTCATGGTTTGGATCTTAAACATTCCCCAAAGGGCCGTGTGTTCAAGCATGGACACTGGTACTCAGCTCTATGGTAGTGGTAGAATTATTAAGAGAATGTAAAACCACAGGATGTTATGGTTTGGATGGAAAGCCTGTAGAAGGCTGAATACCAGCTAGTACTATTTGGGCAGGTTGTGGAACTTTAAGGATGGGTCATAGATGGAAGACATGGGGTCACAGAGGGAAGAAATGGGCCACCAAGGATCAAGGCATGAGAGCTGTAACTGGTCCTGCTTTCAGGTACAGTCTCTCTATCTCTGTGCTAGCTGGTCCATGGAGTCTCCTGTCACCATTCCTTTCCTCAAAGATAGTCTGTGCCTTAGACTGATTCATTGTGAAATTAAATCCTTTCTGTCTGAAGGTGCTACCTATCAGACAGCTGATCACAGCTGTGGGAGTTACTGCCGTCACGTGCAGAACGTTTTGGTTTTCTCTCCCCCCTCACATCTCTCCCTCTCTCCCTTCCTGTCTCCCCTCTACCTACCTTTACTATTTCCACTGATCACAAACACATGTTTCGATGCTCTGCCCCACAGGAACAAATGCCATAAGGAAAAGTAACTATGAACTCAAACCTCAGGTCAAAATGACCCTTTCTCCTTGAAGCTGATTCCCTCCAGGATTTTACCCAGCAATGAGAAGCTGACCAACAGCAGAGCAGAGCTGGGACATCATGTTTACGGAGCAAGATCAATCCCCAAGGAATCATTTGTATTGATCTGTGTATGAAGTGAGGTAGAACAAAGTATTGAAGAGTAAATCCCATTTGTGGTTTTAAAAGCAAAGAAGAAAAGAGGAGGAGAAACTAAAGGTTTACAAAAACTTCCAGACACAAGTACGGTGTTACCCCGGGGGAGGGCATGTGTTTGTCCTCCAACATACTACTCAGCTGCAGGCTGTTGGTTTGTTTTTAGTCACTGAGCTATGTGGGTGGGTGGGTGTGTCTGGGCACAGATGCGTCAGTCAGAGAACAACTGGTAGGTGTCAGTTCTTCCCTACCATGTGGGTCCCAGGAGTCAAACTCGGGTCAACAAGCCTGGCAGCAAGTACCTTTACCCGCGAAGCCATCTCGCGAGCCCCAGATCTACCGTCTCATTTTCTCTGATTTTTAAATTCTTTCATGAATGATGAATTTTTTTAAATGTAACCTCTAGAGACATAAGAACACTTAATTTATTTCACACCATACTATTTGAATTTTTAAGATTTATTTTTATTTTTGTGTGCACATGTGTTCATCTGTACAGGGGTATATTCACATGAATACAAGTGCCCACAGAGTCCAAAAAAGAGGCATCCATCCTTCTGGAGCTGAAGTTATAGGAGGAGGCTGTGAGCTTCCTGACATGGTGCTGGGAACCCAAACTTGAGTCCATTTCAAGAGCAGTACATGCTCTTAACTGCTAAGCCATCTCTCCAGCCCCTGATACAACATTTTTTAAATAGTACATTTGTTTGTTTATTTGCTTGTTTGTTGGCAATGAGGGACTTGTGCCACTGTGTACATGTGAAGAGAAGAGAAAAACTTGTGGAGATCTCCGGTTCTTTCCTGCTATCACATAAGTCCCAGGGATCAAACTCAGGTTATGACTTCTATTACATTTATTAAGTGTGTATGCACACGAGTGCATACAGGTCACGTAGAGGTCAGAGGAGAGCTTACAGGAGTCATCTGGAGACTGCTTGGCACCAGACCATTGAGTCACTCACTGGCCCTGCCTGACCTAGAAAAGTATGTATTGCTTTCTTCTCTCTTGAACTGATAAACCTGTTTCATCTTCTTTGATTCCTTCTTAATAATACTTAAAATCATTCACTTCCTTTCACCTTGAGGTGAGAACATGAACTATCTCCCTTCTGTGATCCAGCACGGGAACAAAGACCTGATACATATTCCCTGCTAAGAGCTGTAGTCACTGAACCAAGAAAATGATGGGCACCAACAAACCACCCACTCTGAGCATGAGAAAAGAACAACAAATATTTGCTACAATCCAAATACACTTAGTTTCTAAACTATTTCTTTACACACACTAGAAATTGCTCTTAAGTCTATGGTAATTAAGCCCCAATTGGTAATAATGATCATCATTAACATTACTGAATACATATTGTGTCGGCAGGAAGCCAGGCATGCCACATACACTTTGCATGTAATCCTGCCCTGTATGGAGAGTTCAATTGTATTCCCACTGTCGGAGAAAGAACCTCAAGCTTTGAAAGGAGAAGCGACTTTCAGAAAGTCATTGGTTAAGGGATGGCAAGGAGTCCCAACAAACTGACTACACAGAGACTGTGAGCTTAAGGAAATCAGCATGTCTCATTAGTGGTTCTCACCTCTTGACCAAAAATAATGCAGAGTGTATCTAAGGACAAGGACAAGTGCTGTGACTTGGCCTTGAGAATGTTATATGGTGTTTTTAGGCTTCAAACCTAGCTGTTCCTCCATTTCCAGTATTTCTAAGAATTTGAGTGGGTCAGCTTTGGTCTGCTCTCGTCATGGGTGGGCATGGAAGGGAGTAACAAGAGACTCGGTAACCAATTCAAGTTATCAGCCTGAAGCCCAGACACGCCAGTCTTCCTGCTTCCTGCAGGCTTCTGCATGGTTTAATTCAGCACCATGCAGAACAAAGCATTTTTCTTCTACAACTGCTCCATGTGAGAGACACAAGAGGAACAGCAAGACCTAGTAAGAGGCATATATTCATAGACTTAAATGCGCAGGGCAACCAGGCTGATGCAAAAGAAAAGTTCATAGAGCATAACACAAAAAGGGAAAAGTTGGATTGTTTTAGACCCAAAAGAATTTTTTGAGTTTCTTTACCACAGAACTCTGGAAGACAAGTCAAGTCCAAACAGTTTAAATGTGCATTAAGCTTACTCAGACTCGGGAGTTTATTTACATATTACAAATCATGGAGAGCCTACTAAAAACTGAGAGTAAACTATGTGTTATAAGAGGATTTAAATGTTCCTTAAGGTATATCTTGAAAACAATGACTTCTTAAGACCAATAAAAGATAAATAAAAATGCTGGTCATGAGCTAACTTTTCCTCTACAGTTAACCTACTATTCTTTTTGTGGCTGATACAATGGTATTGAGTACCCATGCTTTCTAAGCCTGTTTAAAAAGCATTGAAAATGACTCATTAGAAAGGAGTCTCACTTAGAGAACTAGGCTCAGGACAGTAGGAGGACAAGGAGGAAGGTTGGGAAAGAAGACAGAAAAGGACAGGAGACCTAGAGAGCTAGGAGAACCCAGACTTCCTTTCTAATTCTGAGCAGGAAGGGGCTCTCAGCTCCAGAGTGCTGATCAATGTGGAGAGTCCCTGTGTGAAGCAAGACGCAGGAGGTCTCGGGATGTAGTGATATTGTGTTCCCCAAAATATTGTGCACCCTAATAAACTTATCTGGGGTCAGAGAACAGAACACCCACTAGATATAGCAGCCAGAAAATAGTGGCACACACGCATTTAATCCTAGCATTCCAGAGGCAGAAATCCCTCTGGATCTCTGTAAGTTCAAGGCCACACTGGAAACAGCCAGGCATGGTGACTCATGCCTTTAATCCCGGGAAGTGATGGCAGAAAGCAGAAAGGTATATAAATAAGGTCTGAGAATCAGAAACTAGAGCTGGTTAAGCTTTTAGGCTTTTGAGAAGCAGTTCAGCTGAGATCCATTCTGGATGAAGACACAGAGGCTTGCAGTCTGAGGAAACAGAATCAGTTGAGAAATTGGCAAGGTGAGGTGGCTGTGGTTTGTTCTGCTTTTCTGATCTTCCAGCATTCACCCCAATACCTAGCCCTGGGTTTGTTTTTATTAATAAGACCCTTTAAGATTCATGCTACACCGGGGGCAAGCACCTTCTCTTGCAGGTTGCCCTCATAATGAATTTGTTCTTTCAAAATAGTCCTACTGAGTGTTTCACAGAAGTGAGATGGGGGAAGTTAAGAGTCAGCACGAACTCTGTTTACTGAATGAAGGAAAAATAACTTTCCATTTAAGTAATAAGTGATAACTGGCAAAACTCTGCCAGTAATTACTGAAAATTCATTATATAAGTAAGCATTCTGGTCATAATTAAAATGAAAATCAAGACAGTGGTGTATCACTACAGAGATAAGCATTGCTAACAGTCTTTCTCGATCCTAAGAGCTTAGGTTGAGCCACACACACACAATGACTCAGAAGTCACTGCATCTAAAGAATGCCAACAGGGTATCTATTTCTGTGTGTCATGCCTGCTTCAAAAACCAAGGGCCAGAACACCTAAGCCACCATCACCCACTCTCCCTTAACTGTCTAGTAAGCTGTTTTCCTGTCACAGTAAACCTTCAAAGCCCATGGCTTAATACATAAAAGTTCAAATTACAACTTGATCTTTAAATTTGTATATTCCACATAAAATAGCTTTCTTCATATAGCCTAAAAGTGATATAACAAAAGGACTTCTATTTAGCGAAAGACTTAAACAATCCAGAGACCATCACTCCCTTGCAAATTGCCAAAAACATCTGGTTTCTGTCAGATTGTATACAGTCCCCAGTTGTTTATCATGAGTTGGTAACTCAAGTCATCTGCTAAGAAGGGTACATTTCCAAAATCAGAAACAACGCTGAATGAAATGCAGGGAAGTTTAATATAAGAGTCACTTCTGGATTTGACCTAGCAAGTCTACTGGATCAAAACAATAACCAATTTGGTTATTTGAGGAGGTGGGGGTGGGGAGGAAATGGCAAGATAAGATTCAGATGAAATGTGAAGAGGAATACTATTGAAGATCTAATAAACAGAATGATACTGAGTATGAAAAAGAGGACTGGGAGACAGCCCAGTCAGCAAAATACTTGCCATCCAACTATACAGCCCTAAATCCCATCCCCAGAATCCATGGAATAAAACCAGGCACTGAGGCACACATCTTAATCCCAACACAAGCAAGATGAGACAGGCAGACATACCCTGAGCTCAGCAGCCAACCATTCCAAGGTCCTTGGCAAGTCCTGAGCCAGAGACCCTGTCTCAAAAACAAGGCAGAATGACAAGCTACACAGAGTCTGGTTGGTTGGTTGGTTTGCTTGTTTGTTTCATTTTGTTAAATTCAATTTTTAAAAAGTAAACAGAGCAAGTAGTGGTGGTGCTTGCCTTTAATCCCATCACTTGGGAGGCAAGAGAAAGTGGATCTCTGTGAGATCAAGGCCAGCCTGGCCTACAGAGTGAATTCCAACAGCCGGGCTACACAGTGAAACCCTAATCTCAAAAAACCAGAAAACAAACAAACAAACAAACAAAGCCCAAGGTGGAAACAGCTACGAAGTGGCACTGGAGTTCGTCCTCTCACCTCCACGTGTACAAACATACACATATGTGGACACACACACACAAAGAGCAAAGTAGTTAAGACCACTCTCATTTCTCAATACTCATGCCAAACTTACATTAGATATTTTTTAGTGACTTCTAGAAAGAAACAAACTCAACAACTATAGTGAAGTGCTGTTGACTGGTTAGGAACTGAAATTCACCACTAAAATTGGCATATCATGATAGCTAAAAGCATAAGCATATTTTATCAATCTGAGACAAAAGGAAGTAACCATTTTTTAAAAAGGTAAAATATTGCCTTATAATTCCACATTAGGTGGCTCAAAGCTATATACAAACCTATAAACAAACCTATAAACTCACTCAGGAGGATGAGTTTGAGGCCAATCTGAGCAACAGAGTAAGTTTCAGGCTAGCCTTGGCTACAGAGTGAGAAACTGTCAAAAAAAAACAAAAAAAAAAAAAACAAAAATAAACCACACTACTTGGAAAAGAATGGCTGTTTAGAAGACTTTATGCATTTGTCACAATACCTCAAAGCTTCTTACAATAAAAAGGTAGGAAGAATTATCTTGACTAGGATCTTTAAAAAAAAAAAAAAAAAAAAAAAAGATGACCAAAGCAGAAGGTGTCCTATGGAATGCCTTTCTAAGTGAATGCTAAGAAACCTAACTCCAAATGCAGCCTTTGGATTTCAATGCTACAGCTTTTGGATGATCCACATTCTACTCTATGGCTCAGCAGTTAAGAGAGCTTGTTCCTCTTACAGAGGCCTGGAGTGTGCTTCATAGCACCTATAACAAGCAACTCAAAACACCTATAATTCCAACTCAGAGGATACAATACCCTCCTCTGCCTGACATGAGCACCCCATGTAAGTGCATAAACCCACACACATGCTCACAATTAAAAGCAGCTGTACAAAAATGTTTTTATTTACTGTGATTACTTACCTCAGTACATTTTTCTAACAATAAAGTCAAATACAATGAATTATAGTCCCAATTTTACATTAGAAAAATAGACAATGTAAAATATTAGATTTCAGTATAAATCGCAAATAATCTGATATACAAATGGCCAAGAGATCTAAATAGACACTTGTCCAAAGATATACAAATAGCCAGCAAGCATATAAAAAGATGCTCCCATCAGGGAGGCAAATAAAAAACACAATGAAATTGTTTTAAATTTACTGGGATGACTATGTTTTTTAAAACTGTTTTAAAGATGTGTTTGCAAAGACAAGAAAACACTAGAACCTAGGGAAATGTCATGCTGCAGATCAACTGCAAAAAAGCTTTAGTTGTGTTGCACAATGGCCTGTTGGTTCCTCTACTAAACACAATTAACTCACAATCCAGCAAGTCCTCCTCTGCACGTCTACCCTAGATATACGAAACCATGCTCACACAGAACTTTGTACATCAACATCCACAAAGGCCCGATTCCCCGAGAGCCAGAAGGAGAAAATATAAATATCTATCATGGGTAGATGCAACCCAGGATCTACAACAGAATATGATAAAGATGAAAAACGAGGTGCTGAGAGACGCAGCACCACAGATGGACCTGGAAGTGCTGTGTTCTGTGAAGATGTCAGTCAGAAAAGCACAGAAACCATCCAACTTTATTCCAACCAAGTGTCCAAGAGACACAAACACAGTACAGAAAATAAACGGGTGTCTGTGTAGAGCTGGGAGAGGTAGAGAACAGGAGACAGGTTGATAACCTGTAGTTTATTTTTGTAGTAATGAAAGTAGTTTTGTTTAGTTGGTTGGTTTGGTTTTTGTTTTACGAGACAGGGTTTCTCTATGTAACAGCCCCAGCTGTCCTGGAACTCTCTTTGTAGACCAGGCTGGCCTCGAACTCACAAAGATCCTGCCTCTGCCTCCCCAGTGCCGGGATTAAAGGTGTGGGCCACCCTGACCAGCAAGTGTTTTTAAATTGACTGTTGCAGCTGGGCACAGTAACTCATGCCTGAAATTACAGTACTCAGTAGGCTGAGGCAGGAGAACTACCACCAGTTCTTGGGTAACCTGGGTTGCATAGTGAGTTACAGGATAACATGGGCTGAAGAATTGATACCATGGTTTGTTTGTTTGTTTTAAAAGAAAGAAACACACACACACACACACAGAGGGAAGGGACATAATATGGCCATGGATACACTAGAAATCATAAAAGAAACTAGAGAAACAATCTCAGCAGATGCTGAGGACAAGCTCTGATGGACAATTTGCTATCTCTTCCACAACATCTTCTTGTTCTAACAGAAACAAAGAACAAAGACAGCAGCATTTCATCCCTAAGATATCAAGTATCGATTACAAAAAAATTAAACTTATTAAAGGAACACACACAAAAAAATCCTGTTTCCATTTAAGGAATGTAACAAAAGTTTATGCATGTGGATACTTAGAACAAAAGTAAAAGGAGACTTTTTTAAAAATAGATTAACAGGAATCCCACCAAAATGTAAAGGGTACCCATGTTTACATGAACAGAATTCATGGTATATTCATGGTATAGTAATCAGGTCTTCCTAGATGCTGAAGCATCTGGCCATGAGTCTGGGCCTGGCAGGTGAATCTTCTTCTCCAGGCCTGAGCTCTGTATCTAGAGGTTTGTGCAAATCTCTGGACATACGTTCTGTGTAGTCTGATTCTCCCAAAGCCAGTGTGGGAGGGACCTAGCAAGCAAGGGTTCTAATTCTGCCGTGAAAAGGGCTGTTTCAATAGTTAAGAGATAAGAAACTAAGTGATGGAATGTGCTGTTAATTATGGAGAAACTGAGACTCAAATGGGAAAGATATTTGCAAAAGATAAAAGAAGATAGTTAACTAACTAGATATGCTCTATGAGAAGAGGAAGAAGCGAAAGATTTCTAGTCTATTAGGCAAATAAAAAGGGTGATTCCACGGGGGAAGGAAGCTGCAGGAAGGGCAAGTCAGAGAAGAGGAAGGTCTGTTTTCTCCCAGACTCCCCCCACCCCCGCCCCCACCCTGTGGCAGACAAAAGCAGGACAAAGCCACAAGCAACAGGAGATGCCTGAAAGAAGTCAGAAAAAACAGCAAAACCTGGGGTGGGGAGGACTATTGTCCTCCCTGGGTAAAAGTCATCAAGAAACTTGAACTGTGCAACAGAGCATAATGGGTGTGCAGAACTTCCAAACAGGAGTGTTGGCTTTGTTGAGTAACGTTGACAGAACAATGGGCTTCACGTGGAAGGGAAAAGCAAATCTCAGGCCCGCCCACCTCTTCTCTGCACTCCAAGTCAAAGGGAACCGGCCTAGAAGTCACAATGCAATTAAAACGCTTAACTTGATTACCTATATATTTCAACTTTGACTAAGTAATAAATTAGAACTAAATAACCACATTTGCATACCACTTTACCATTTGCAAAGCATATTCAAATACATTATCTCATCTGAGCTCTACAATTTACCACCAGGCAAGCATTTTTAATCCCCATTGTGCTGATGAGGAAACAGGAACAGAAAGAGATGTTGTGACTTGCAAAAAGGTCCCCCAAACTAGAAACTGAAAAATGGGGTAGGGCGGGCTGTTGGTGCTTCAAGCTGAACTAAGGCACACCGAGTCTATCTCCTACCTAAGGTTAGCTACAGTGACGCTGATTTTCATTACTCTAAAGTACAGGGGGCTTATTTTATTTTTCTTTCTCTTATAATGTCTAAATCAACCAGGCTTTTCACATTTAGTCAGTGGATTATAGTTTGGGGGTTTTACTTAAGGAAAATAAATTCTATATTTAGAGCGTTACAAATGACCTCTGCTTTTCATGAAAAGGCAGAAAGAAGTAAAACATAAAGAGAATGGAGCTGACTAAGAATATAGCAATTCAGAGTTGGGAGATGGTGCATTAGTACTTGGTATGCAAGCTTAAAGAACTGAGTTCTATCTGCAGCCTCCATGTAAAAGTGCTAGGCATGGTAGAAAGCATTTGTAACCTCAGCACTGGGAGGCAGAGAAAGGAGGGTACCTATGGCCAGCAATTCTGAATGAACTGGTGAAATTCAGGCAAAAGAAAGACCTTGATTGCCTCAAAGTGGGAGGATGGCATTCCTAATCACAACCAGAGGTTGTCCTCCAACTTCCATACGTGGGCACACATATATGTACATATGCAGACACACACAAACACACATGCACATACACACATTAAATGTATATGTGTAAATATACTTATAAATATATACAGGGCAGCAATTAAGATCATAGGCTGATGTTCCAGAGAACCTACATTAGAGTCCCAGCATCTACATGGTGGCTCACACGGTCTGTAACTCCAGTCTCAGGGGATCCTAAGCCCTCTTCTGACTTCAGTAAACAACAGGCACACATGTGGTGCACAGACATACATTCAGGCAAAACACTCAGACACATTTTAAAAAAAAATTAATGAAACAAAAAAGAATAAAAGAACAGTTGACAAGAATGGAAAAGAAATGGGGAGGGGAGGGGAGAGAAGGGGAGGGGAGAAGGGAGGGGAGGGGAGAGGAGAGGGGAGGGGAGGGAATAGGGGAGAGGAAGGAAGGGGAAAGGAGGGAAGGGGAGAGGGGAGGGAAGGGGAGAGGGGAGGGAAGGGGAGAGGGGAGGGGAAGGGAAAGGAAAGGAGGGAAGAAGGGAAGGGGAGGAAAGAGGAGGGGAGGGGAAAGGGGAGGGGAGGGGAGGAAAGAGGAGGGGAGGGGAGGGGAGGAAAGAGGAGGGGAGGGGAAAGGGGAGGGGAGAGGAGGGGAGGGAGGGGAGGGGAAGGAAGAAAAGAAGCATGAAGTTGGTAGGGAATAATGGGAGAAGATGGGAGAGGGATCGGAGAGGAGGGATGGGAGTGAATTTAATCAAAACACATTGCATTCATGAACAAAATTTTCAAATTATAAAAAAACATTTTTTAAAATGATGGAACTTCTAGCCACAGGGAAGTATTTTTCTTGGATAGTAAAATATGGATGTGTTTTATAGAACCAATATGAAGATCCTCTGAAAAAAATTTTAAAAAAGTACTTTTTTAAAAAGTTTCTATTGAAAGAACATTTTTGTAAAAACCAAAGAACAAAAAGGATATTTTCATGTAACCATATCTATAAATCTTTTTCTTTATAAAGAGATAAATGTAGTTGGTTCCGAGCCAGGCAATGTCTCTGGTGCCATGAGCATTCCATGGCTTAGACAATGTTCAGATTCTACCATGCTCCTATCCATCCGCTGCTCTCTTTCCAACTCGGTTTCCTCCCACAGCTTAAACAACCACAAAACATTCAACACCCATTCATGACTTACTTTTGAAAAATTAACTTAGAAAACTGGGAAAAGACATTTATTTCAACTGTGTAAAGAACATCTACTAAAACTTTATCTAACTAGACTCATACCCAATAGTTAATAGACCCATTTCTCTTCTGCTAAAATGAAGAACAGGGCAGAAATATAAAATCTCACCATTCACTTCACCATAGTTCAGGAAATCCTAGTCCCAAAATAAAAGGAGAAGGTGAAGTAAAGCAGGCAGGGCAGAAAGGAAGAAACAAAACACTCTATTGCACATGGCATAGTCTACTGTGTGATAAATCCCAAAGAATTCCTCCTTCCCCCAAAAAAGTGAGACTAACAAACAGAAACAAGTTACATCAGTACACTACTATTATACACTAATAACAAGTAAAGTTGAAGCAAAATGCAAAAATACTTATAATAATAATTCTTCAAAGAAAATGAAATACATTTGGATATAAAGATATCTATCTATCTATCTATCTAGACAGACAGACAGACAGACAGACAGACAGACAGACAGATAGATAGATAGATAGATATAGATATAGATATATCACAATATGCCAATGAGTACAAAACAATTCCTATCAAATCAGGTAGAGAGAGGTGAATTTCTTCCAAAATATATATGAAGAAGTCCAAAAGGTAGTTAACACATATGGAAAAACCCCTCTACCTGCCTTAAAGATTTATAATAACCCTATGGTAATGCAGACTTTGTAACCAAATGCAGCTGAGGTGGAGTCTCCCAAGAATAAACAGAGCAGCGGCCCAGCTGAGTAAAGAGCACACACCACAACAGGAAGTCTCAGGACTCACACCCTGCACACCAGGGCATGTCTGTAGACCAACGACCCTGTGAGACTTGTCCAGTTCTTGTCTCTAAGCAGGGGGATTTGTCAGAGTTACCACTGTTTCAGACACTCTACTTTGCTGATGTTCTGAAAGCACAAGCTCTAGCCAGATCTGATGGAAAAACTATGCACTGTGAACTGATACAAAGTTTGCAGTTGTGGGTAACACTGTGTACCATCTCCCTTGGAATGGAGAACACTGCATTTCCTGTAAAGTGTATTCACAGGAAAAGAAAATACAGAAATCATACTCTGGTTAGCCATCCATCAGGTGGATTATGCAGGTACCACTGGTCAACAAAGCCGGCACCTGATTCAAGGTCCTTCATCTCCAGCAGCAGCAGCTGGAAAGGCTAACTCGTGCCTCCACAGCATTCCTCCCAGCCAGACTGGCCCGGTCAAAGTTCTGACCAACTAATCTGGGAGAAGTTGGCTGTGCTGCACGGCTTCCAGAAAGGCTTTTGTCTCCTAATGTAATGAAGGGCTACTGTTGATCCACACCCTTTGTGGGTCACACACAAAGTGGAGAGGCATCCTGCCACCTAAGAAACAGCCAAGAAAACTACAGAGCACCAGCCCACCAAAGGTGATAACTAAGACACCAAAGGCTAGCATCTACCTCCAAAGTTTTTTCTTACATTTTACAATCTTTACTTTCTTCTTACTTATAAAAAAATTGCAAATGCCCACTATGAAATTCTTACAAAACTCAAAACTTCTGCTGGAGTCTTGGCTTCAGAGGTGACTGTCACCCTCTTTGCTGAGAACCCTTTCAGATTTGTTGAGCATACAGAAAACCATCAGGAAGAACTTGCTGTGTCTATGCTGTTGTCTGGTGCAAGTTCTGACAAATAATGCAACTCACTTGTTTTCAAAGACTCAACCACAAAGGGAAAAGTTTAAAAAAAAAAAACAAAACTGAGATTTTCTTACTATTAAATAGTGCCCAAAACAGTAAAAATAAAATAAGGTTAAAAACAATGGGAAATTGAGAGTAACAAATCTGACTCACAGAACAAAATACTTCTGGAAGTCCTCCAGTCCTTATCAAAAGAAAACTAGTAATTCCAATTCCAGTCATCCTCACAAACAAACCAGTCAGCTCTTGACCACCAAGCCTGGCTGGAGAAGCACTACAGCTCTCCACACTTAAACAAGAGGGCAGGGAGGAAGGGGGCACAGAGAGGGCTAAGTCGTGTCTGGCACAGGTCAGTTCTCCTTCAGCTTCCTGCAGCATTCCTTATGTTCCCAAGGTTATCTTCCATTGGTTTTAGAGTCTTTTCTATGGTAACTATGCTTTCAAGCTCTTGTGTTCTGATTTGCCTTCTTTTCAAAGAAACCTTAAGTTATCTTTCAATGGCAGAACATGTCCTTCATATAATCTGGCCCATTGGGAATGTACCTATGTACATGGCCAAGGCAGAAGGAAGTCAATAAATCTAAAGACTAAAACCACAGAAGCTAGAGAGATGACTCAGTGGTAAGAGCACTCACTGCTCTTACAGAGAACTCAGGTTTGGTTCCCAGTATCCACATGGCATTTACAAAAGAGCTGATGCCCTATTCTGGCCTCTGTGAGCACCAGGCATACACATAATGCATATGCATACATGCAGGCAAAACACTTATACATATAAAAAATTTTTCAAACCTCTTGAGCAGGGTGTAGTGGCACACACGTTTAATCCCAGCACTCAGAAGGTAGGGGCTGCCAGGTATCTGAGTTTGAGGCCAGCCTGGTCTATAGAGTGACTTTCAGAACATCCAGGGCTACACAAAGAAACCCTGTCTCAAAAAAACAAAACAAAGAAAGAAAAGAAAAGAAAAAAAATTTTAACATACAATAAAACCATGTTCTTTTGTAAAGACTTATTTGTATTTATGTGTATGTGTCAGTATGAGTGTATGTCACATTCATACATCCATGTACAAGGGCTGGAAGAGGGTGTCAGATCTCCTGCAGTTGGAGTTTCAGGTGGTTATGAGCTTCATGTAGGTGCTAGGAATCAAACTTGGACCCTTTAGAAGAGCAACAAATGCTCTTAACTGATGACCCATCTCTCCAGCCACAAAGAATAAAACCATTTTCATCTTTACAACTGAGCGCCTAAGAATGAGTTAAGAGCCCTTCAAAATGCTGGATCCTGTTTCTGCTTCCAGCCATTTTGCTTCCTAACAAGAAAGGTTACTTGCATAAGAGACAGGTAGGACATGATCTCTGAAGCGTAATCTTTTTGTCACCTTGACTGGATTTAGAATCAGCATGGCAGCACACCTCCAGATGTGTCTGTGAGGGTGTTTTCAGAAAGGGTTAACTGAGGAGGAAAGATTGACCTTGAAGTGGGTAGCAACATCCCATGGATTGGGGTCTGTGACTGAACTGAGGAGGAGAAAGAAGCTGAGCCAGCATTTGTCCATCTGTGCTCCTGACTGTGGGTGAAGGTGACTCTACCTCACCCTCCTGCCACCACAGAAAGACTGTTTCCTCTCCAACTGTGAGCCAAGATGAACACTTCCTCCCTTAAGCTGCTTAAGCAATCAGGTACTTTCTTTCTCACAGCGTCCAGTAAGAACACGGTGTCCTAATACTACCTACCACCGTTTAGAAGGCAATGAAGCTAAATTCCACCCATCAGAGGCATCAGCCAAAATCAGAGTAAGACTCGGTGAGTGCAGAAAATCAATTTTACAATAAAAACGATGTTAGAAATAAAGTAACTGTAAAGTAGAAGTAGAAAAAATTACCCGTTGATATCTCTAAGCCCACACCACACTCTTTAGCATACTGTCTCATAGGAAACCAATTCTAGGTCAGACCTCTGAGGGTGGAAGTGGTTGACACATCAGAGAAAGCAATGCATAGAACACTGTTTGTAAGCCTAAACCAGAAAGAAAGACTGAGGTGCTGTAACTGGTCAAGAGTGCTTTTCTAAGCCTCCTAATTACAGACTTATAGAATGTAAACTTTTTTATGTGACAGTCCACATTTTTTAAAGACAGTACTTGGGCATCTTTATTACAACAAAATCTGTGTAGAACTCTATCCAGAAGTAATTCATTGATTATAAATACCTTACTTGTACTTAACCCACATAGGGAAAACAGACATAAATATTACAAATCACTTAAGAGAGTTGAAATACACAGAACACATTTAAGCCAAACAGAACAAATGCTTATTAAATTGAACCTTAAAGCACAATATTGACTTTTTATAAACAACCCACATAACTTGACTCATCTGAAACTCCAAGTTTTCAAAGATCTGTCATAAGTCACAAAAGATATTCAAACCTATTGGTGAAATTATTAAGACCACTCCACGTAGTTAAAAGGAGATTTATTTAATGGCGTAACTTACAAATTAAGGGATAGGTAGGTCGTGGGGTCTGGGGATGGTGTATTGCAGTCCAGCGGTGTTCTCTGGAGCTCTTCTTGGTCCACCTCCACCGTTCAGGGTCCCGGAAGAGAGACAGCACTCGCCCATCCAGATCTCGGGTCTCCAGGCGCCTCCCTAGACCCCCGCCTTGTAGGTGTGACAGTTGCCGAAGTCTCAATGGGGGTTGGAACTTCCAGATCAAAGCTGGAATGGCTACCCACTACACAAATCTTTCAATGAACTTAGTGAACAGGCATTTCACGAGTGAGAATCAGTGGCAACTAACACACACTACTGAGATCCTTACTCAATAAAGCAGCACAGAAAAGAGAAAAACATATGCATAGCAATATAGTACTTTACCTGACTCCATCAATAAATTATTCTCATATTCAGTAGATAACAGAATCCTGATAAACACCACAAGGCTTCCTGATGCACTCAAAGCCAGCAGCTGATGCAGAACAGAATCTGTAGGGTTAGAGCTACAAGAAGACACCTGGCTCACTGATGGCACTCTCACAGGAAGCTGATTCTTCAAGGGAAACAGAATCATTTTCTCTAGGAACCCACTTTCTGTAATATTTCTGTCTGCGATGTTTCAGAGCTTTATTGCAAGCAAAGACAAGTACTGTGTTTTGAAGCAGGTGTGCTAGGCACTCTGAGAAGCAGTGTTAGTACTGAGAAAAATGGGTAAAGAGGGGGTGTCTTTGATAAAGCATAATCATGACCTGTGCCAAAAAGCATAAAAACATTTAGAGGTAGAATTTTGTTTGGACAAAATAATTATTGTACAGGCTATTGCTACTGCATAGCCCACTCTAGTATCAGCTGTTGGTAGGATAACTAAATAAACAGAAACTTGGGCTTCCACACATTCTGTGGAAATTTAATGCTATGCAGAATTCAATACAGAAGCTTGCAAAAAAAATTTAAGTACTACAATCTATGTTATTTGAAATGCTTCTCATAATTCAATTCTCAGTTTTCCCCTACTACTCCCTTTGTTTATGGAAATGGGCCATTTTCTGTTCATTCTAGGCCTCTGATCAGTGGGCAGACTAACCACTGTCACAGGGGTGTATGAGGATCCAGTGGGAGGTGGGTTATGAAGAAAGTACTAAGGTGGGGAGAAGCAGGGAGCCAGTTATAGCAAAGCAGGACTTTCAGTCTGGACTCCCAGGACAGAAACAAAAACAGTAAGAAGCATCTGCACCAAATAAGAAAGAAAACACTGAAATCAAATGCGCTTCCACACGTGCTGGGCTGGAAAGAGGTAATGTTTCCAGAGATCTCAGCTCACAACATTTCTATCAGCTGATAGCCAAATGACAGAGCCAGCCCTCCTCCCATCTCCATTCTCCCTCATTGTCACCACAGACTACCAAGGCCCAAAGACTTAAAACTTGACAAAGCAGCCCACTGAATTGGGTAATGAATTCACCCAAGTTCTATAAGATTTAAATGGGGGGAGGGGTGTCCAAAATGGCTTCCTAGCAAAGGCTTACCCTTTTTTAAAGAAAGTACAGGAAGAAAAATAACCAGTGCTCCTTAACAGCAGGATAGTGTATAAACAGTACCCACTTCCTGAGCATGCTCATGTGCTCCTGGGTGAACATCCATCCCACACTTCAGACAATCTTCTATGTGGAGTTCCACATAGAAGTGTGGACGTGGCTGAGTGTAAGTGGCTTGGCCAAGGTTCCACGTGACCAAATGATGGAACACAGCAGTCTGGCTCCCAGCTCTGCAAGCTTAATTACCACTTTTTTGTTTGGGTTTTTTGTTGTTGTTGTTTATTTTTGACTTTTGGGTTTTTTGAGACAAGGTTTCTCTGTGTAACAATACTGGCTGTCCTGGAACTTGCTCTGTAGTCCAGCTGGCCTCGAACTCAGAGATCCACCTGTCTCTGCCTCCAAGGTTCTGAGATTAAAGACATGTGCCACCACTGCTCAGCTTAATCACCACCTTTATGAAATTATTTTAAAGACACCTAAAAATTGATCAATAATAAAAACAAGATGCTATTAGAATCAGGCACCACGACAATGGTGGTTTGAATACGAAATGTCCCAAGGGCCAAGCATTTGAACACTCAGTTCCTATGTGATAGTGTTGTTTGGAAAAGTTTTGGGAAGTACAGCCTTGCTAGAGAAAGTATATCAGCAGGCTCTGAGAGTGTACAGCCTGGCCTTACTTCCTGTTTCCTATTGGGGGATGAGAATATAACACCTCAGTTTCCTATTTCTACCACCATACCTACTCCTTGCCATAATGGACTCATCCCTCTGTCACCATAAGCCAAAATAAACTCTTCCACAAGTTGCTTTTGGTAATGTACTTTATCAAAATATCAGTAAGTAACTAATACAATAGTATAGAAACCACTGACTCCTCCACTAGTAACTACCCACCCCCACCTCGATTGACTTTAACACACAAAGCAAGCACTTCCAATGGACAAATATTTTTAATTACTATATCCTTCAGTAAACTGTAACACAGGATTTTATTTTCACAAGGCAAGACTACAACATAGCAGTATCCTTCTGCCACTGAATTAGAAAAGTGTACTGTAAAAGATCTTCTGCACACTGAATGAAGTTCAATAAGACAATCCTAAACTGGAATACTATGTCAAGATGCCAAATCCTGATGCCCAACTAGATCAATGCACGGACTTGGCTTAAATACTTACATACTGCTCATCCCAAGATTTTTCAAATAAGAATGTATATTTCTTCTTTTCAAATAAGAATGTATATTTCACCGAAATGTGAAACTATTTTTGATTTTGTAGGCTTTTTCCCTTTGTTTTTTGAGACATGGTGCTGTAGGAATTTAGCAGAGTCACTGTATCTGGGGTAGACATTAGAATGAATAGTTTTCACTGTATCCAGGGTAAACATTAGAGTGAACAGTTGTCTTCTAGAAGTACTTTGACCTTGAAGAATCATTGTGGAAAACAGTAAAGAATCTTTGTGGAAAACAGTGATTGTTTTCCATGATTTGTAGAACTGTTTTTCTGAAGGGGTGTTGCAGCCTTCACATGATTTTGGTCACAAGACACCTCTAGCACACCTAAGGCTCATGGATTATTGGGTACTGCAACAGTACATAGTAAAGGACTAAAGTCATGATGATGCTTTCCTTTGGAGAGACATATAGATTTGATTAGGAACCATGGTATAAGGAAATACTTTACCCAAAAAACAACTTTGTGTAAAATCAATAAATATGTCTTTGTACAGCTGTTCAGTGTTCAGTTCATCAGAGACTGGACCTTCCTGCTGCGACACAGACCTTAAAATTTCATCTTGAAGTAACCTCTTTCTTCAACCGACCCAGGCAACACAGAACACCTGACAACAGGGTCCCTCTATATAGACCCACCTGCCCTGAAACTCACTATATAGACCAGACTGGCCTCAAACTCATAGAACCTTCCTGCATCTGCCTCCCAAGTGCTGGATTAAAGGTATGTGCCACCGCACCTGGATGCAACTATTTTTGTACTTTTATTAAAACTGAATGGGCTTTCTGTAACAACCAAATTTGACCAGAACAATCTGTTTAATGAGAAGTAATGCTTGCTTTGCCCTGCAAAGATTTATATTTCATTACCTTACCAACCAACAAAACACAATTAATATACATTCTTTCTTGCCCTAGAAACCCATATAAAAACAATACAATTAGTCACCCTGAACATGTAAAGCACAAAAACATCTTAATGAAAAAGGCTGGCAAAGGCAACTAAGTGGTTTCTTTTTTGTTTGAAAAAAATTTATAAAAATCACTTCTAATGCAAGTAACAGCCAATTAAGTTGCTTCATCTATAAAGTAAGAGTTGTGCTGGATGACAGCTCAGATAACAATCAGACACTATGACTATATTTAAATAGACATAATAAATCTGGAGAGGCAGCAGATAAGAGTAGAAAGGGTTTTGGATGGATTTTTTCCAAGTCCCAACGTTTAAAATGGCAGAATATAAAATCGTAAATTCTGTCTTTCCCAAAACCCAATAAAGTAAACAGAGAAATAAAATCACCACCAAAAAAGTCACAAGTTGTCTAGGTAGAGAATGGGCTCAAACTCCACAAACTTTTAAAAGTATTATCTGGAAGGCGAATAAATAAAACAAACAACAAAATACTTCTATAACCAATCCAGTGCCATCCCCTTCCCCTTTGTCTACACTGGCCATCAAAAAACAAAAACAAACAGGAATTCAGCAAAATAACAATGAAAAGCTAAATTGGCAAAACCCTCAATTCCTCAATCAATAGGATACAAGCATCATTTATTTATTTTTTTAAAGTGCAATTTCAAATATGAGTTAAAAACAACCACCCATGAACACCTTATTTGAGTCAAAGAAGAAGACCTATGTAAATCAGACAATCCAAAAAAGACTTAAAAAAATCAGGAATGAACATAAGGGAGGGTGAACAGAGCCCACCTAAATCTGGGTCCTAGACGAAAGAGCAGAAAAGGGATCTGCTTTGGCTGGAAAAGAGCTGTCAGAAAGCTTTTACATGTTGACAGAAGGTACTTAGGTAGTAGAAGCTATACCTAATCCAAGGTCATATTAGTACAGAAATGTATATACATATGTGTGTACACATGTCCTTGCTCTGCCGTGATCCACTATCTAGTACGTCTAGCACCCAGTACTTGGTTTCTGTTATAATTCTCCAATGAAAGGAAACATTTCCTCCTAAAAAAAAGAGCTGACTAGGGACTTGGGTGGGAAATGCAAATGATGAAGCTGGGAAATCTCCCATGGCTAGAACAATGAAGGCAAATGGCAGCCAGGACTGAGCCAGCACGCCAGAAAAGCCTACAGGGTACAGATGTTTCAATTCTTTAGGATTCTTTAAGGAACTACGGAAAAAAAAAAAATACCATTTCAGCAATTCTAAATTCAGTAGCTCTAAAAAGATGTTAAATGTATAAAAATAATGAGCTGGAGTGATAACCCAGCAGTTAAGAGCACAGGCTGCTCTTGCAGAAGACTCATGTTCAATTCCCAGAACCTACATGACAGCTCACAACCATATGTAACTTCAGTACCAGGTGATCCAACACCCTCTTCTGGCCTCCATGGGTACCAGGCATATACATGATACACATACATATGTGCAAGCAAAACACCCATTATATATAAATACAAATAAGTAAATAAATAAAATTCATAAAGTCAGGACATCTTTTAAATCTCTTGTTACCCATACATTGTCTGGACTGCTATCCAAAGCCATCCTCTCCCTCCAAATGATTGAAATTGTTTTTTCAAATGCATGCTATAATTTTATAAATGTGGAAAACAAGATCTAGACCCTAAACGTTACTTTTATCTGTGATATGAACTAATAATAAGGGTGAGATGCTACCAGAAGGAAACTGAGAATTCTGTCCTAAACATGGAAAAAGAAAGGGTTTACTTGCACAAATAATTTGCCTATATTGCAAGAGAAAAGAAGGTTTGCACAGTTTATTCTAATCAAAAGAGGGATATGTGAGTAGCTTCCAATTATAATATTAATTAATGTGACAATGCTAAAACCTTTACAAGTCTGTTGCAGACAAAAATTAAGAGGCCTGCTGGGCTCTGGTATGGCTCAATGGTAAACACTTGCCTGGCATGAACAACGACCTAGGTGTAATCCCTCAAAACATGGGAAAGGAGTAGATTAGGGGGATATTTAAAAGCTGTAAAACAATACAAAAAACTTTAATCAAACAATTAGGTGGTTAAAAAAAAAAAAACTAATGAGATATTGGCAAGATGGCTCAGTGAGTAAAGGCACTTGTCTCCAAAGCTAATGACCTGTGCTCAATCCCCAGGATCTACGGTCACAGAGGAGACAGCTGATTTCCACAAGTTGTCCTCTGACCTCCACACATGTGCCAGGATATATGCACCTACCATATGTGCACAAACATGTAAGTATGTACACACACACACACACACACACACACACACACACACACAATGTAATGATGAAAAAATAATAAAACAACAATGTTCTCTAGAAATAAGTCCCTTTTCACATCTTTGGGAATGAGGAACTCTCACAAACCCAACCATTCGAGAACTTATGCACCTCAGCAGACTCAAATAGATTATAATAAGACACAAAAACTCCCAGACAGGGGCAGAAAAAAAAAAAAATCAAAGGATTACAGATTTGTTAAAGAAGGAAAACATATTAGTCTGATTTGATAAACAAGTTTTAAAAACGATAACCCAAATCTGCATTTACTTCACACTATTCCAAATCATTGGAGGAACACATCTAAAAGCAGGGCTACTCAGCAAGAGGGTCTTCGCATTCTATTACATTTTTAGAATTATTCATCACATACAACATTTGTTGGGGGGGTATTGTAGATTGCCTTAATATAGCTAACTGGAATATATTTTACCACACTTAGTTATCAGCTATAATTTTTGGAGTGAGAACACTTGTACATTCATTCTTTTTAAATCCCTTCTCTTGGCTTTAAGAACATAGTATGTTGCTATACTCATAGATCAGCAAATCTCTCAACCTCCATCAGAGATGCCTCTTCTTGTAGTAGATGGCAGTTAACACAGAATCTCAACTAGTCAATACAATGAAAATAAGGCCCTGTAGAGAGATCAGCCTGAAACATATCATAGTCCTCCACCCCAAGACCCAGTGATCTTCTTGGAAGAAGAGACAAGAAGATTGGAAGAGTCAGAGGTAGAGGATGGATGACTTCATGGACACAACAGGGCAGTCGCACATATGAACCCACAGCAATTGTGACAGCAAGCACAACCCTACACCAGCTCAAGCCAGACCAAACTGAAGGAGGGACCAGGGGGTTGGCACAAAATCCCACTACCAGCTGAGGAGCCATTGGCAATGGAGAGCTACGGGGAAAGGGGGAGTTTTCTTCATGGTGTAATCCCTGGTAGGTGGACCACACTCCAAGGAAGGCTACATAGTTAGGCAACAGGAACTGTGGGCTCAAAAAAAGGAAGAAAACTCAAAATTAGGTAGGTATGAAGTGAAAGGTAAAGAGGGTAGATCTAGAAGGAGTTGGGTAGACGAATATAACCAAAATATATTTGCAAATTCTCAAAGAATTAAAATATTTTTTAAAGAACATTATGCAGCACTCAGGAAGCAGAGGCAGGCAGATCTCTGGGAGATCTTGTCTACACAAATTCAAGGTTATCCAAGCCTACATTATTAAACCCTGTCTCAGATGATAATGATGTTGACTACAGTAAGTTAACTACTGACCATGTATAACAGAGCTCAAACATTTGTTCCTACTATTTAACTGAAATCTTGTACCCTCAAAAGATTTTCATAATTAAAGAAATTGTGCAATCCCCTCTAAAGCTGCCTCTGCAATACAAATCGGAGGATCTCTGCATTAACACTAAGTACTAGCAGCACCAAACACTAGGAGAGGAGCTCACAGTACAGAAACATATTAGCCATGGACCCTAAGTTACCAACACAATTTCCACTGCAACTTATAGTTATATGAAGTACCTGTAGCAATATATTTCCTCTTAGGAAATTCATAAAAACTGAAACAAGGCCCTAATAAGTTCAGTACTGTATTTAGATCACATTCCCTGATAGCCCGATTCCTAAGAAAGCAATCAGAAATTTGATCAAAATATTATTGATTTCAACTTAGCCTTCTCTACACTCAAAGGTAGATTAAGTTACATCTAAGCAAGTTTCTGTACTATTTTCCCTTATACTTAGGCATCACTCACAATTTTACCATTCATGCAGTTACACATGACTTCTCCCTACATGGCCATGGTGAAAATTACCTTCACAGCTGGACACTAACAAATTCAATACACGCCTACAAAGAGGTCTCCCCTAACATGAATTCAGAGGAAAGCTTCCTGCCACACAGCACTCGACACCTCTTCTGAAACAGCTGCCTTCTAGAGGAAGGCATTCCCAATGTTAGTTCCAACGGGCTTTTCTCTTTCATCTGGATCAATAAGCTCAATATTTAAGTTATCATTTAAAATGTCCATATTTTTTAAAACATCTCTAAGAATGAGAGTGACTAATGGCACAATATCCACAATTACTTTAAAACTTTGAACAAAAGGCTAGAGAGATAGCTCAACAGATAAAGTACTTGAGGCCCAGTTTGAATCCCCAGAAACCCATATAGCCAGATGGAGTAGTGCGCACTGTAGTCCCAGGGAACCTATGGCAAAGCAGGAGGTGGAGACAGGAGAATCTCTGTGCACTCATGGGCCAGCCAGCCTGGCCCATACAAACAAGACAAACAAGAGGGAGAGGAGGACTGACACCACACATATCATAGCATACATGAGCCCACACTCACACACAGGCACATACATCACACACATACACATACACACAAATTCTTCAACAAAAATATGATGACAAAGAGCCAGGTGTGGTTGAACAGGTCTGTAATCCCAGCCTTCCAGAGGAACCAGAAAGATGGAGTTGAGGACCATCCTGAAGGAAGATCAAAATAACAGGGAAAGGAAAAAGAAAGACGGTCTTAATTACTGAATCTCCTGAGATGAGGGTGGGGTGCTTCTGAACTAATTCCTCCTCTTATGAGAGACTAAACATTTCCATAATAAACTAGCAGCTCTGAAAGATGAAAGAATACAAATACACTTAGGAATTCTGTGTATGATAATTATGGCATTTCACATTAGAGGAGAAAAGACAGATTACCCAATAAATGGTATCAGGAAAGATGATTAGTCATCTGGGGCAATAACAGCAGGTCTATCCATCACCTGAAAATCAGAGTGAGTTCCATGTAACTGATTTAAATGTAAGAAAATGAAAGCATTAGAATAATATCAGGAACAAAATGAGGGTGACCACCGTCACCTACAGTAAAAAAGAAAATTGATTTAAAAAAACCAACCATGTAAAAAACAGTGGCTTTCTTCACAGAAAAATAAACCATAAATAGAGTAAATACAATGAAGAGTGACAAGTGTCTCATGGAGAGCTAATGTCCCTGGGAGAGTACCTACAAATTAGTAACCACCATCCAATACAACAATAATAAAAGGCTATGAATAGGTCACAGAAAAGGAAGTAAAATGCTTCATATGAGAAATGCAAATTAAAATACACTAAGATACCATTTTTCATTCATCAGATTAGTAAAGATCAAAAGGCTCATAATGTGGTATGCTGGCCAGGCTCTGGGGAAACTAACAAGCTCATACATTGCTGATAGGAGTATAAATTAATACGCTCTCTACAGAAAGCAACACATCTAGTAAAATTATAAATTTACATACATTTAACCCAGTTACTACACGTCCAGGCATGTACTCCAAAGATCTAGTTACACATATGCAACATGACACAAACATGTGACACCTACAAACAAAAGACACAGGAATCGTGGCAACATCACAAGTTATAGCAACAGACAAGAAACATGAGGTCTAGAATGAAAGGACTGTTGAACACTGCTCCACTGATACGATGAGACACAGGGTTACTTTAAAAAATAGAACAAGCAGGCTTAGCACAATCTAATCACTGAGCCTTCTGGGTATTGAAGCCCGCTGGGTAAGCAAGGGCTCTACCATGACAATCTCCATTCCACCCATTCTCTTGCCAACCATTCCTTCTGATTCCTTTGAATTTATACCCTGTAAATTAAATATGTATTCAGAAAATTCTACTGCCAGTCTTAGTTTGATGTAAAAAGTATAGAATTTAAAACATCAGAGTCTTGGTTGTATACATTATTAATTTTAGTCTGAAATATGTAACAAATTTGTTGGTCTTGGGTTATAAGGAAAGCCTTCTGCATCCAAGAGACCCAGTCAGCCTCCTGAAATACATTTCTCACTTTAAGATAATGTTTGCTGTCTGCCTTGCTCTCCCAGGGACCACTAAGGGCACACTCACAAGCAGCGGTCCGGCATGCTAGCACATAGGTGCAGAAGAGCAAGAAATAACACACGCTTTGCTTATGTTTTTTTCTCTGAATTAAAGCAAGATGATTGACAGTTCTGAGTAAAGGAAAATCACTGTGGAGTAGGCAAGTGGGAACTAAAACAGTGCTTTCTCTAGCAAGAAAGCAGGCTCGGAAAGCAAAACACAGGTAAGAGAAGGACACCAATAGCAGAGGAGATATGGAAGTCTTTCAGAAGCATCACAACGAACCCAGAAGTCACCAATGGCAACAAACAGTCATCCTGGCATACAAATAACACTTCAGAGAAAGTCAGTGATTAAGAACAGGTACTGCTGTTGTAAAGGGTCTGAGTTCCATTTCCAGCACCCATATCTGGCAGATCACAACCACCTATAACTCCAGCTCCAGGGCCTCCACAGGCACTTTTGCATACACACACACACACACACACACACACACACACACACACACACACACCGGGGAGGGGGGGGGGGCGGGACGACAGACTTTCAAAATAAATAATACTGTGAATACTAGAAATATGTGGATAATCTTCGTTAAAAACCTGCAACACAGATTTTTTTGAGGCATAACTAATGTGTATATGGAGTACTAAGCACACAGAAAAGTTAACTGATATCAGTTAGACTTTGGCATGCCATAATCAAGGGAATTCCAGAAAGCAAAATAGAAAATGGGAAGAAAGGGTAAACGTAGAGATGACCAGACTGCCAAGCCAATAGAAATCAGAAATTTATAAATAAAACAATGAAATGAGGGCTCAAGAGCTGGACCAGAGGTTCAAGCATTCGCCAGGACTCAGAATATAAGAGAAGGGATCCACAGAGCAAGCTGACTGGTGAGGTCAACCTTATCAATAAGCTCTGGACCTAAATTAGAGACCCTGCCTCAGTATGTTCGTAGAAAACAATCAAAGAACACACCTGACCAGAAGCTTGGATCCTGGCACATGCATCCGCATGCACACCTACACATGCACATATTTTTAAAAGATAGAAAAATGGAGCACACTAAGAAAGATTTCCAAACCTAAGCAAGTACAGTAGCTGAAAATACTGTCAACATTGGAACTACCCTCTGATTATTTCACACAACAAAAGCTAGACAGGGGCTAAAGATGTTTTTAGTAGAGAAGAAAGTATATTTATACAAGAGGGGGAGAAAGTCACACATCAAACTTTGGTTAACATCTTCCTCTCCTTCTAATCTACTCCCTCTCCATGGGGGAGGTGTCCACCGGAAGATGACATCAGATCCCTTAGAGAAGGAGTTGAAAGCTTTCAGGTTGTTGAAAGCTCTGCAACATGGGTACTGGTATCTGAACTCCTCTGCAAGAGCAGTAAGCACTCTTAATTGCTGAGTCATCTTTCCAGCCCCAACCTCTTAAATATAAGAAAGAGGTCATAGCTGGGCAGCACTGGCGCACGCCTTTAATCCCAGCACTCTGGAGGCAGAAGCAGGCTGATGTCTGTGAGTTCGAGGCCAGCCTGGTCTACAGAGCTAGTTTGGAACAGCCAGGGCTACACAGAGAAAACCTGTCTTGGGGGGGGGGGGGGGTTCACAAAAGAATGAAAGCCTCAGAGTTCTGACAGAAAATTAATCTAAAGCCGGGCGGTGGTGGTGCACGCCTTTAATCCCAGCACTTGGGAGGCAGAGCCAGGCGGATCTCTGTGAGTTCGAGGCCAGCCTGGGCTACCAAGTGAGTCCCAGGAAAGGCGCAAAGCTACACAGAGAAACTCTGTCTCAAAAAACAAAAAAAAAAATTAATCTAAAACTTTAGACCTAACCCAGCAGGTATGAAACATTTCCAGATATTCAAGAGAACAGAATTGACTACCACAGACCTTTTCTGAAAGAATTGTTCGAAGACTAGATTTTAGAGTAAACAAAGTTGAGATTTTTGCCTGCTCTCCTACATCTTAGACGTTAATTTTGTTTGTCTGTTGGTTGATTTTGGTCTTTGTTTTCTGTTTTTTTATTTGTTTGTTTGTTTTGGTTGTTCAAGACAACATTTCTTTCTGTAGCCTTGGCTGTCCTGGAATTAGCTTTGTAAACCAAGCTGTCCTCGAACTCAGAGATCCACCCACCTACCTCTGCCTCCCAAGTGCTAGGATTAAAGCTATGGACCATTCAGCTAGATATTAACTTTTGATTCAGGATCTAGCTAAGAGTTCTGCAAAGGAGAAAGAGGAGTCTAAGGGGGGAAAAGAGAGAAAAGGAAAAGTCTGGTCTAAGAGGGGTGTTGTTCCTATCGTAAGTTTGGGCCTGAATGGAGGGAGAGAAAGAAGCTGAATAAAAACAGATCCACATATAATTTCAAACTCACCAATAATTTTTTTTAAGTGTCCCAAGAGGCTAGAAGGGTATAGCAGAAGATAATGACACCGGATTTGCCTCTACCACACCCAACAGAGGTCTGGTATTATTTAATTTAATATGATGATTCCCCAAGTTCCACCCATTTTCCTAAAAGGAAGGGAGAGAAGGAGGGAGAGAGGGAGGGAGGGAGGGAGGGAGGGAGGGAGGGAGGGAGGGAGGGAGGGAGGAAGGAAGGAAGGAAGGAAGGAAGGAAGGAAGGAAGGAAGGAAGGAAGGAAGGAAGGAAGGAAGGAAGGAAGGAAGACGTCACTCACTCACAAGGCTAGGAATCTGCTACAAACTCACACAATAAAGCACAAAACTTTATTACCCCAATTCAAAGGAAGGGACGGAGTCAGAGGTAAAGTCAATTATTAATGTCTTGTTTTCTAAAAAGCATTTTTGTTTTGAAATAGGATCTCACTCTGTGGCCCTGCCTAGCCTAGAACTCATTACGCAGCATAGGCCAGACTCAAACTCCTACCAACCATCCTGCTCCAGGCCCCAAGTACTGGGATTATAGGCATGTGCCACCATACCCAGCTATGTTCATTTTTAAACATTATATCGTAAGCCAAAATGGAAACATTCTCTGTGACCAAGTGCTACTACCTTTTTTAGCATATACTAATTTTATAAATTAATGGATTTCATTATGACATTTTCTTTTTTAATTTTATTATTATTATTACTATCTGTGTGTTCAGTGTTTGCCTGCATGCAAATCTGTGCACCATGTGCACACCTGGTGCCCAAGGAGGCCAGAAGAGGACATGGATCCTCTGGAACTAGAATTATAAACAGTTATGAGCTGCTATGTGGGCACTGGGAATGGAATCAAACCAGGCCCTCTGGCAAAGCAACCAGTTCTCTCAAAGGCTGAGCCATCTCTCCAGGCCCCATTGTGACACTTTCTTGCAGACACTTGACCCCCTTGAACCTCTGATCTGCCCCTGAACTCTGCTAGCCCCTCCCTCTTCTTAACACAGTACTTCCACTCCATGTCTGTTTTAACCTCAGTTCTACACCTGAGAGAAAACATGCATACATTTGTCTGAGTCTGGATCATTTAATTTAATATGATGATTCTCCAAGTCCCACCCATTTTCCTGCAAATAATGCCTGATAATCTTAGTATTTATTTCATAATATTGTCCCCAGTTTTCACACATACACAAAACAAAAGAAGCTTGGCCTCAATGCAAGAAGTCCCTCACTGGCTCTCAATACAACAGCTGTGATCAGAACACCAATAGTTTGATAGCACTAGATACAATGCCTATCATGTAAACCTTTTAAGTAACTTAATTATGATATTTGTTTTTACAATGTGCTGCCCTTGCTGAGAGTAGATGAAGACTAGACAAGCATTCTCTTGTTCTTTCCTGATCTGGTTTCCCAAGGCAGCCCCAGCTTCAATTGTTTGACTAAACCAGTTGTAAAGTACTTGACTGCAGGCAACCTCAGACATATTCTCTTCTACCCCATGCTCACAAACAAAAAGATAATTGGCTTCCTCTCTACTGGTAACAGCCATAGTTTTAACAGATGGTGCCATTAACTGAGGAAGGTATGGTACTGAATAAAACTAATGACAAACCATATGTCAGCAACAAAACAGTGCTCTTGTCAAGGATACAACACACTGGATTTTATTTGTGTGTCTGTTTTTTATGGGGGACACAATATAGTGCAGTTGTATGAGCTGAAAATAACATGGAACCAGGACAAACTCATGAAGACTAAAAGGCAGAGACAGAGACTCGGCTCCTTCCAGCTTCCTAAAGGTACAAGCATCCATACTAACTTCACACTTACAATGGAGAAGGGCCCCATTAGTTCATGAACTATCTCCACCTTGGCTACAAGCCTCACACATTACTTAAAGTAATGATACAGCTTGTAAGACAGACACTCAATTTCTTTCTTCAGTAAAATACTATCAAAATGATGGTATTTTAGCAACTATTATGCACACATTAATTTCTTTGAGGAACAACAAAATATACTCAGATTTCAAGTACCCTGACTTATTTCTCTATCTATTAACTGCTGTCTCAGAAGCTAGGGCATGGTAGTATCTATATGTCTATAATTAACAAGGAGGATGGCTCCAGCAGAAATCAGAGTCGAGGGTTGACTCCACGATAAAACTCTCTCAAAGCAAAACCTATCTCAGTAAACCATTGCCTAACACTTATAATAATACAACAAGCTGAAAAAATAATTCAAGCAAGCACTGGATGTATCCAACTTAACCTTATTCTAATAAAGCTGGGCCAAAGAAAATAGACAGCATATCTGTAGTCAGCTTTGTCCTAAGAATCCCACCTCCATAGGGCTCTACTGTACTTTATATCTGGTGGTGTTCTCTGATATTAACAATGTAAATCCCAGTGCCACGCTATGACATAAAATCTATTGTAGTCTACAAATCATTTAGCCAGACAGCATGATACACTGATAAAATATGCATTTAAAAGAATGAAACAGAAGAATGTGTGGCCATTTCAATAAAACAAATAAGGTATTTCAAGAGAATCCCTTCAGAATAACAGGAAATGGAAACCTGGTCTAAACAAGCCACAGAACCTGCACTTCCCTCTAGCCTGTTAAGACCCAGTGACTTAGGAACAGCTTCCATTTCATCTTCTGCTGTCTCATTCAAGGACAAGAACCTTTATCTATGACTTCTAAGAAAGACAACCATGTGTGTGAGGGGCACAGTGAACACTTGCCCAGGAGTCAAAGACCCAGGGCCAATCCCTGCCCACTACCCAAAGTTAATGAACAGTCTGAGTCTCCATTTTTAAAATGAGATCACCACCATACACCTCTCATGACTTATCAGGAGGGCAAGATGAGATAATTTATGTAAAACTCATGGCATCTGGTCAGGCAAAAGACAGCCCAAGAAACAAGCCTCAAATTCTTACGACTCACAAGCACCCAGGACAGCCATCAAAACCTCATTGGCAAGCACAGAGTTTGGAATTTTTCACTATGAATTGAAATAAATTTGACGAAGCATCTCACAGGTTAGTTTTCTTTCCCATTTCACAAGCGGCCTCTCGGCAGCATCTGAGAACCAACACGGTCAGCCTGATAAATTTTCCAACAAGCACTCCGAAGATCTTCAATCAATAAGTAACAAACACAGAAATACATCCTTAAGACAAGACCTGAGGAACGCTGAGCTTCAAAAGCAGCTCTGGATTCTGTACTTCTCTCAGCCTGTGTTTATTTACAATGACCCTCTGGAGCTCAGAAAGAGTCTAGTCCCAGACTTCCCTCTGACCTTGAAATTCTACACACTCAGCTTCTTTGGTTCCACAAACCTGCGGAGGCACATGGGTCAATCTCACCTGGTTTTTCTCTTCCTTGTGTTCTACTATTTATAAGGGGGAAATCTAGAGAGACAAATCTTCCATTAAAGTATAATTAAGAAATGGTTCGAAATGATGAAAAACAGGTTGCCACTATACAGAAAGGTTTCAACATTCTAAGTAAATAACTTTTCTCTGTTTGATCTTAGCCTATTAAGGGTTACATAAATATATGATCTCAGATGCTGTATTAAAACAACAGCAGTTTTTAAAAGGCAAAACATAAAACAGTGGTTTTCAAGACTCAGAAGTTGTCACAATGAAGGACAGTGACCCCCTGAGAAATGGAAGACACTGATGAGCTCCATGATGCCCAAGCCTTGACTTTTTTCCAGACTGAGTTGCAGTGAAAATAAAATGTTCATGGATAAAAAGTTTGTGGTGCAAGCTTAGAGTCCAGAGTTCAGGTCCCCAGACCCATGTAAAAGCTGAGCTACCATGACCCCCTGTAATCCCAAAGCATAGGAAGCAGAGACAGGTTCCTGAGAGTAAGTTTACTAAATGATACTAGCTGAATTGGCAAGTTCACGGTTCGGTGAGACACCCTGCCTCAGTAAATAAAGAACAATTAAGGAGAACACCTAACGCCAACCTCTATACTCCACAGCATACTAAGATACACACAAGCACACAGACAGAATGGAGGTGATGGGGCTCAGAGCTCACACGGGGCACCTGCTCTTTCAGCCAGACAGGAAATTTGGTGAATCACAGGCCACTAGGTAGCACACAAAAGGATCTTACCTCAGTACAAAGGAATCATCCTGACTGATCACAACTCCCATCCATGCAAGAGGACCAAACATTTCCAAATAACTTTACAACCCAGAACAGAACTCAAGAATATGAATGAAAGGTAGAAAAATATCAAGCAACCCACAAAAAGAAGATTACATTGTTTTGAATCTAGCATGCATGCCAAAATAAGGAAAATGTGATCTCAGAATGAGGACAAAAATCAGTAAACAAGTGACCCAGAATTGACACAAATGATAGAATTTAGACAATAACATTCGTATATTGTTATAACTGTGTGTTAAATACATTCAAATTTTAAGTGCAGACTTATAAGCCCCAGTTGAGGCTCTGGTTCTTCAGCTAGCAGACAGAACTTTATTCTCCAAAGATATGAGTAGATTCTTTCTCTACTGATCCAATTCTCTGTTAACCTTTAAGACTGGGGATGGAAGTACAGAGAGGTACCCAGAGAATCCCACTCCTAGATGTCATCTCCGTGGTGCCACATGTAACAGAAACTCAGTTCTCCCTTGATCATCAATCAGAATCATTCATTCTCCTACATAGACTGGCCTTTGTTGTTGCTGCTATTCGCCGCTGATGCACTGGGGCAAGAACCCAGAACGGCCAAGGAGCAGCCTCATCATCCAACCCCACGGAACCACCATTCTCTCCATAGAGACATTCTCCCTTTCAGGCGCCCGACTTCCCAGACAGCAGAGGCCAAGGCTGCCTTGGCAGAGAGCGGAAGCTCTGCCAAGTAGATCTGATTACTCAGACTTTTATCAATGGGAAAGGTGTCGGACATAGACAAGCTGAGGAAAGGAAAGGTTATCTGTACCTATAGCCTCTGAGTTTTCAGCCTGTTGTCACTTGGTACCATGTCTCTATTCCTGAAATGAGGCAGTAAGTCAGAACGGCAAGAGTACTTCGGGAGTGGACCTTCATGCTGGGCAGAAAACAGAAAATACAGAGGCAGAAAACAGGGTGGACAGGATAAGCCCTCAAAACATGTCCCCAGTGATCTACCTCCTTAGGTAGGCTCCACCTCCTAGTTTCCAGAACCCGCCCCCCCCCCCCCGAAAAAAAAAAAAAATCAGTGCCACAGGGTAGGGACCAAGCCTTCAGGACAAGAGCCTTCAGTGAGGAAAGGACATATACAAATCCATAACATGGATCACAAGGTAAAATAGTAAGCAACTCTAATTCCCATGCCTTGATTGATCCTCAAAGCCATGAATTATGATTACTGGAGAGACAATACATGCAATGGTTTCTGATTCAAAGTGTACACTACATCCTGGGAAGCAAGAACATCCTTTCATGGCACTACCACTCAACTAGCACTTTGTTATGGAACAACCTCATTAGTCAGAAGGAATACAATGCAAAATGCCCTATGAGTGGATAAAGATTTCTGAATCCACAGATAATGGTGCTGACAGAAGTATACTAGGTAGAAAAGGAAAAGCCATATGCAGAATAGTTGATTATTCCAGTGAAGATGTATCTTTCCTTCCCCATGATGGAAAAGGTCCAATATAATTAACCACCAACAGATGGCTGGCTGCTTCCCTCAGAGAATGGTGTCACACGGGGGACTCA
This sequence comes from Peromyscus maniculatus bairdii, assembly GCF_049852395.1. NCBI lineage: Eukaryota > Metazoa > Chordata > Mammalia > Rodentia > Cricetidae > Peromyscus > Peromyscus maniculatus. The sequence goes on from NC_134856.1 coordinate 111,187,043, forward strand.
ATGATGGGACTCTACAGTTGGCAGAGTAGGCACTCAGCAGGAACATTGGCCAGGTCACCCTTATTACAACACTAACAATGGTCCTTATTGTTGAACGCATGAATAGCTTTCATCATTGCCAGGACAGCCATTTCTTCACTGGCCCATTGAGCAAGCCCTAGAATGGCCAGAGAAAGAGGATGACTGACATCTACAGATCACTGTGTAGAGGGCCTTCCTCACGCCTTTCCTTTCCATTTCCTTGTCATCAATCTGCAGAGCGTATCTGTTCCAAGTCTCTGACCATACAGAGAAAGCATCAGTAAATGTCCATTAATCACTGTGGATTTTGATCTGTGCAATCTTCTCTCACTCTAGGAATAACAGGCAACCACGTATACTGCTCCAAGTTCTGCCAACTGGGGGTATTTTCTTTCACACTGCCCTTCATGGTCAGTTTTGTGAGGAGCTTCAGTGCTATGGTGTCTGCGTCTAAGTGTACCAGAAAATCATCCAGATCCATCTGTAAACAACTCAAGCTTCTGTTCTTCAGTCAACAGTCACATGGCATCTCAGGAAGCCATATGCATAAGCTGAATGAAAGGAAGAAGCGTGACAAGAGCTGGCACCAAAGCGTCCGAGGGAATCCTTAGAACTTACTTCCAGAGCTGGCTGAGTCTGGTCCCCTGTAGACCTTTACCCTCTGATAAAGGACTGCTATTATTCCCAGCTACATGGGTCAGGAAACACCCAAGCTATGACAGGACACAAAGGTGACTTGGCTCAAGTAGATCAAGAGTTCTCCTGTTGATTCTTACTGGTAGTTGTCAGAGACAAATAACAGGACAAAAGAGAAGATAGGCAATTCTTTTTAAAGCTGAACACAACCTTTGCCCAGTGTCCTCCAGGTTTCCAAACTCAGTGGGAACAAATGAATGTCTCTCTTGACATCTGTTCTTCTCTGAGACGCAACTGCTTTGGAAAGCATGGCAGTGAGTTCTCACCCTTGCATTTAGAAGCTGGGTGCCACCCTCTTCTTCAGATAAGACAACATACAGATAGTATTGCTAAAAGAAATCACCAGAGACAGAAGTGGATGAGGACAGCACCACAGAGTTCAAAAAATAATCCAAGCAACTAACACACCAAAAAAAATAAGGCTACAGGTGAGCTAACTAACTCTACCTCTGTGTAACCTCTAAAATGTAGGAAATAAGTATGGACAAGCACTCCAGTCTTCTAAGCAAACTCAAGGTGACCTGTTCCCTGCCATTAGTCCTCAAGAAACAATCAGAAATCGGGTGACCTGTTCCCTGATATCAGTCCTTAAGACACAATCAAAATTTGAGGTGACCTATTCCCTGCCATCAGTCCCCTAGATACAATCAGAAATTGGGGTGACCTACTCACTTGCTATCAGCTCCCAAAATAGAATCACAAATTTCAGTGACTTATTCCTATTTGGTAACTTGTTCGCTGGCTTTCAGACCTTTGAGACATAATCAAGATTTATTTGTTTAATTGATTTTCAGGTTTTTTTGTTTCGTGTGTGTGTGTGTGTGTGTGTGTGTGTGTGTGTGTGTGTGTGTGTGTATCTGTGTCCATTGTGCTGTTTGACAAAATGTCTTGCTATGTAGCCAAGACTAACTTCAAACTCATGATCCTCCTGCACCAGTTTCCCAAGTGCTAAAACCTATCAGCACACACATTAAAGTCAGGCTGGAGTGGCTGCAATCCCAATGCTAGCAAGGCAGGGATGGGATCAACAGAGCAAGATGGCTGGTTAGAGTGGCTGAATTAGTGAATTCGAGGGATGGGATCAACAGAGCAAGATGGCTGGTTAGAGTGGCTGAATTAGTGAATTCGGGTCAAGTCAGAGCCCCTGCCTTGGCAAACAAAGTAGAAGTCAATTGAGGGAGACATGGCACATCAACTTCTGGCCTCCCAAATACATAAACATGGAGATGCATACTTGTACACACATGCAAGCACATAGATACTCATACTACACACATATAAGCATGTCTCCAATAAGGAGTCTTAGAAAGGAATGAGATTGTATTAACTGACTTTCAGATGATAATGGAAAACAAAATTTTAAAAACAATAAACATCTTTTTTTTTTTTAGCTAAAATCTAGAAGTCACTGATTAGTAGCTGAAAGAGGGTTTTGGATTTGTGCAGAGTGCCCCCTTCTGTGCTGATGGATCCAAGGGGGCAGTAGGAGACCATGGCAGAGTTCAAAAAAACATGTTCCCACACTAGGCAGGGAAGAATCTTTAGCAAAGTACTTCAGCCCCCTTTAAGACATTTATATCTATAAAATAGTATAATAATGCTATCTAGCTCACAGATCTCTTTGAAAGATTACATGTAGGTACATGTAAAGCCCCGCACAGCGTTTCTTATATGGCAAGTCCTCAATGTTATATTAGTTACTATCATTAATGCCTATCAGTAGCCCTGGTCTTCAGCAGAATTATGAAATCAACTTTTCCATTAGGTATTCCTACTTCTTTTTCAATCATGTTTAACCATCTGGCAAACCAATAACAATCATGTATAAGTAATAAACATGGAAAAGAATAGTACAGTGAGAGGCACTGGGTTAAATAAATAGGACCTGGCTTTCAGGCTGCCAGTAACTCATTCAGTGGCTTGGCACGAGCCTCCCTTATCTGTGAGCCTCCATTTGCTGAGCTGGAAAACAAGTTTGAGTTAAATGCTCTCAAGACTTCTTTCCCCCCATTACAATCTACAATGCAGTAACCACATCTTAGACTTCTAAGTTTCATGCTATTGGTACACCTATATGTGGTCCTTCCAGATTTTTGCTTGTATCAACCTTATCTAAATCAAACACTAGCCACTTCCAGAGCAGATCTGTGGGGATGGGGATCCTCTACCAACTGTCAATATCCATCAGTTGGTAGAAGGTCTATCTTGAAAACACCACTTACCATCTCGTTCATGAGGCTTTTGTTAAAAATTTAAGGCTGGTGAGATGGCTCCTTCTCCAAAGGACCTGGGTTCAATTCCCAGTGCCCACATGGTAGCTAAAAACTCCCCTTTGAGGATCCAAAGCCTCTCTGGGCACTGCACATATGTGTTGCACAGACAAACGTGAAGGTAAAACACCCATAACATAAAAAATTGAAGGATAGGTTACCAAGCTGGCCAGTGGGTTAAGGTACTTTCGATGAAGCCTGACAACCTGAGTTCAGTACCAAAGATCTACATATTAGAAGGAGAGAATGGACTCCCATAAGCTGTTCTCTGACTTTCATATGCAGGAGCACATGCACAAGTATCCACACATGTGCACACACACATACACAGAATAACTAATAAGCAAATGCAAATCAAAATTAAATTTTTAAGCACAATTTTTTTAAACAGGGTCTCATTATGTAGTCCTTGCTGGCCTGGAATTCCCTATGTAAACTAGTCTGCCCTCAAACTCATGGACAGCCACCTGCCTCTACTTCCCAAGTGCTGTGATTAAAAGAATACAGCACCGTGCCCAGCACTTAAGTACTAGTTTTGAAATAAAAAATGTTCCCCTCAAACTCAAACTAATTTACCTACAAGAAAAAAACAAGAATCATTACAATCTTTACAAGATGGACCCCACACAGTGCTACTCCCGACTGATCAATAGCATTGGATTAGCCTACATTAACTCAAAATTAAACAAGCTGACACCATTTGCATTTAATTACGTATCTCTGCTCCTTCTCAGAGGTACTGAGACTTTTATAATCATGGGCCTGGCATTCATCAATAACACTGATTTTCTCAGTAATCTGACCTAAGCACAGGCAGCAGAAAAAGGAATACAGGAAGAGAACTGAAGACTTAGCAATGCCCTGGAACAGACACTGCCAGTCCCCTGAGGGATCTGGGATCAATCTAGCTAAAAACGGAGTGTTTGTCATTCAGTACACAAAACTTGGGAATGAAAACATGATAGATTTTACACAGGTGTGATTCGTGTTATGTAATGCACATCCTAATCTAACAGCATACAGAAAATGACTTTTATAAATCTAATACAAGCTTAAATATATTAATGGTGTTTGCTAGCAAGAAATAAAAACTGAATACTGTTTCAGAATAAAGAATAACTGCTGTAAGTTGGAAGGAGGACATGATGCAGAGAATAGGAAAGAAAGAAATGGCTGAGTGGATATGTCATTCTTTTATATACACATATATAAAGCTCTCCAGAATAAAGAAAATGTATAATTATAAAAAGAATAAATATTATTAAAGAATAACTTATTTCTTATATTATTGATATCTGTCATAGCTATAGATATACACCTCTCCACTCCATTTCTGACCATCATCAGATTTATTTGAAATAATTGAAACATTATAAATTAAAGTAAATATAAAATCTTGGGTATTTAAAACTTCATTTCAAAGGACACAGATAGAGACCATACACATACACCCACAAAGGAAATAGATTTTTCAATACTAAGAGTCACCACTGCAGAAATAGTATCCACCTATGGTCCCACAAACACTAGTGACTTCAATGACACTGGCAGAATCCAACTGTTCAAATACAGAGGCCTCTTCAGTGGCCTGGAATACTTACTAACATTTACAGTAGGTTTAATGTCAGGTGGGAAAAGGTAAAATACAAGATGTGAGCTCTCTCTGCCTTTGCAAATCCAGGTCATTGTTGTTCTAAGAAGTAATCACCCTTGGTCAATAACTAAAAATTCCATCTGAAAAGGTAGATTTGTATCAGCTGGCTGCCCCAGGAGACATACAAATATACTCACATGATTTTTAGTTAAAAAAAAAAATCATATATCCAAATGCAAACCACTATAAAAAGGACCAAGCTGAGAAGGGAAGTCATTCATCATGCCAAACATAAAGCCTCTAGTAAAGCAAGAGCCAACATTAAATGCATTAAAATCAGTACATGTTCTTTCATAATTATAAAAGCAAATCTCAAGCTGTGGTGGCCTTCTCCAATGATCCAGCTACCATGATAAGATATACTGAAAATGGGATAGCACTACTGCTAGAATGTGAACCTGCCATTCCCTTTTCCAGTAAGGAAAGGTAAACTGTCAGATATCTTTCTGATATCCTGACAGGACACCTCAGCTAATTTCTGGAAAAGGTGATCAGTAAACCAAATGTGGCTTAGATTAGCCTTTGATGTGGCAGTCAATCACAGCTGCACATGTTACAGAAGGAGTTAACGCTTTGCTCACTATACCTTACAGCTATCAAGACGACTAATTTTATGCAAATTTTCATCAACTGTAAATGGAGTTGGGTTAACAATCATGGGTCTAGATTCCATATGCAAATTAGATTTAAATGCCTAAGACACAGTTATCCTAAGAACACTGCCTGTCACAAAACCTTTTTATTTGGTACATAATGTAATCTTTCATATCCACAGCATTTGAACTCTTAACAACATACAAAGCTAAATGAGCCAGGTCAGATGCAAATTTTACTAAAACTCTTTTGAGAAACACAAATAAATAATACAGCTGGCAATATTTTATGAAGCACCCAGTGTTTGCATGAGTGGATAAGTTTGCATAGGATGGGTCAACAGAAACAGATCCAGAAAGGGCGGGTGTGCCTTCTCCGGGAACTCACTATTCTCAAGATGAAGCCAACAATATAACCAAGCTGAACTAACTGGGAGTGGCCGACAAGGGAAGAAATATAACTGCATGAATACATGCCAAAGTAGGAAACTACTTGAGTCTGGTCTAAGTAATATTAGATTTATTATCAAATACCTAATGTCTTTAAAATTAGGCTTTTAAAAGTTGAGTAAACAGTAGAAAATCTGAAATATATGTTTGTATTTGGCAGTATTTCTATAAATGGAGAAATGTTTCCACCTAAAAAGACACAGAAGCTAAGCAAACATGGGATTTAGACAGAAACAACACTTTGCATTTAAATCTTTTCACATTTCAGTATTCTAACTCATTTGATAATATCAACTACATCAAATACTGAATCACTACAAATATAGGTGATGAAATGATATGACCACACAGCTCAACAGCAGAAATGGCTAGCGTTAGCCACAGAAATCAAAGAGCAACTTTATCATTTTCACTGATTGACAATTCAATTTGGCACACCAAAAGGCATTAAAGATATTATGTAATTATAACTTTATAATAAAAACCTCCATTAGTGCTTTTGTTTTACACAAAGCCCCCAGAGAACAAAAGTAGAAATGCCTAAATTTGTTGAAAAAAAGTAAGTATTCCCTTCATTTTCCTAAGACAGAAGTCTTACAGTATGGAGAAAATGTACTGTAATTACCTTCATTCTCAGTGTAAAAAGAAAAGCTAATTATTAAAGCTGATAAAATTGACTATTTGAAATGTTCCATTTGATTCTAGTTTTATATGTGTATTTTAATAAACATAACAGACAATTCTCAAAAGGCAACCACTTATAAATTTAAAATGTGTCTGTGCTCATGACAGAGGTCACATCATTAATGAATGACTTTCACTCCATGTGTCAGACACATAGCACATGTCACACTTAATGTAAATGTTGGAACATATTCTCTAGTCAAAAATGGCAGTAACCTAGCTTTTGGTCAGCGGTATATTAGCCTCAAGATCAATATTAAGCTCAGCAAGCTTGGTTTCTGTTTAAAAACAACTTTGCCTTCTGGAGAAAAGAAAATTAGCATGTGACATTAACAAAGACTAATTTGGATGGCTGCAGCTTTCCCTTGATTCCAAATTGCTCTGAGTCTTTTCTGTGACTCTACCCATCGCATACATAAGAATTTAAAGAAATGCTGTTTCTTATTTTGTTTCTGAAATTCTCCAGCTCCAATCCTTCACAGCTTTCTGTGGCCCACAGACTATCACATTAAATAAGAGAGCAGCTCAGAAGAGAGGCTCCAAGTGTGTGCTCTGTCACTCCAACCCCTGTAACAGCAGCTCACAATATTAATGTGCAAGTTACAATGGCAAATATATTTTAGTGGTTTCGGTTGATACGATCTAGCCTAAATATTCATAATCTATGACTCTGATAAACAAAAGAAAATTTCTCAAGCATGGGTGAGATACGTATGGAATCAAAAAGTCCAAAAAAAAAATCACCAGATAACTTCCTTGTGTGGTGAAATTTTCACATGGCCTAGACCAAGATCTTAAGATTCATGCAAAACCCCAAAGGAATGTATATAGCCTCCCTAAACATGTAGGTTTGCACAATGGTCTCTTTGGTCATGGTCTACTCTCATATCATAATTATTTCATATTACTGTGTAATAAACTCTATTTTCTATACCAAAATAAAGAACAAAGAAAAAGGCTTATATTATCAGATTTCAAATTTTTCCTTTCACAGAACAAAACTTAAATGCATACATAAGCCTACAAAACAAAAATACACATATTGAAGGGTGGAGAGATGGCTCAACAGCTGCTGATCTTCCAGAGGACCCAGGTTCAGTGCCCAGCACCACCAGATGCCTGTAAACTCCAGCTCCAGGGGATGTGAGGCCCTCTCCTGGTCTCCACAGAGACATATACATATTTACATATTTATGTGTGTGTATGTATGTATGTATAATACACGTGTGCGTGTGTGTGTATACATAAAATAAATAAATCCTTTCTAAAAAAAGAAATAATGTACAAAACATATTAAATTCTTTAAAAGGTAGCTTCTGACACAACTTAGAAGCAGAATTAGAAAACAATAAGCAAAGTTCAAAGTGTAATTTCACTAATTTTCCCTCTGAACCTTTGAAAGATTGCCAAATAGACTTAAGCAAAACAGGCGGGGGAAATGTTTAATAAAAAGAACTCTGCCTCATCCACACTGGAAGCTGAAGTGCTAGAGGGAGAACACTGAACTAGGAGGAAAACTTCAAAGAGATTCTATAATCGAAGATGCCGTACTCTTGCCTGTCTCGTCTCAGAGATTAAAGAAGATTTTTAAAGCTGTTCCATGGACACAGAGATCAAACATTTATAAATGTTTATCATTTTACAAGTCCTAAATTCAAAGGTGGGCTCAAAGAAATAAGAGTAACAAAGGCAGCAAGGAGGAAAGACGAGTTACTAGCTGAGGGAGGGGTGTAGAAGGCAGCTTTGAAGAATATACTTTGGGGGCTATAAGGAAGAAAAATTATTTCTGAAAATTTCATCCCCAGAACACCTAAATGAACCACAATAAAGTGTATGGAAGCAGAACCAGGACAGGCTTACACACTATCTACTCGACTTCAATACACTACAGCATCTTTCCCACAGCAGACCAAGATCACCATATAAACCTCATTAGCTCATCCCTTTTTCAACGGAAAGCTTAATCAATTTCTTATATTTATTTTATTTTTATGTATGTGTATGTGGAGATGGAGAGTGCTATGTGTGTGCAGGTACCTGACGAGGCCAGAAGAGGAAATAAGATGCCCTTTAGCTAGAGTTACAGGCAGAGGTGAGCTGTCTTACTTGGGTGCCAGGAACTGAACTTGCCCTATGGAAGAACAGCAAGTGCTCTTAACCAATAAGCCATTTCTCCAGCCCCAAGAATTCATATTTTTAATGTCTGAAAGCTTATGGACAACTAACAAATAATATTATCTCCGTCAGCTCTCTATAATTTCCCTTCCCATAATGAGAAAGGAGGATGCAGATAAGAAAGAAGAAAACTGGATCCCTATGGACAACAGCTTGGAGCCAATCAACTGCTGAGAGAAACAGATACATACAACAGTGAGGTGGTGATGAAATCTCACTGACACAGTTCTCTTACTCATGCCTCTTTGACAATGACATTTTATCATGGCAATAGAAAAATAACTACCATAAGGTGACTGTGGTGGTTAGAGATGCAATCAAGAGAGAGGTTTGGCTCATGTAACACGTTCAGACATGACAGAAACTCTGCTCTTCACTCGTGTGGTTATCTGCTTTTGAATTAAAAATTTAATACAATTTAAAACTCAAGTCCTTGGTTGCACTGGCCAGACCATGTGAGGTTAGAGGCTACTCGATCAGCACATATGAAGTTCTAGTGAACAGCATCACAAATGCCAACCAAAGCAATCTGACTTTGATTCTCCACCTACACTCTGAGCTAGGGATTGAACCCAGGGTCTCACATAGGCTAAATGTGCACGTAATCACTAGCTACATCTCTAACCCCCTGAGTGTCTCAAAACATTGCTGACTATGATGTGGGAAACCAACATGGAAGGAAAAGCAGGAGTGGAATCCAGCTTCTTTCTATTCAAAATAAGGACGTTGGCTCAGACTAGGGAGGTGGTTTAAGTGGAGAAGACAAAAAGAAAAAAGAAGTTATGAGTCCAAATGTACCTGTATCTTAGTGTGGACAGAGCAGGATGTTCGTACAGATGTAAGGTGACATGAAAACAACAGTATTTCTTCTTGACTCTTGAGTCTTTGGCCCAAGCAACTGGAAAGGCCCATGTTCCTCTAATTAAGATCAGAAGACTGGAGGAGCTCTGGGAAAGTTGAAGAGTTCTAGACAGGGTAAGTCAGGATTCCTGACGCCTCAAGATTCAGATATATGTGGGGAGAGAGACATATTTCCAGGGAGCAAAGGAAATATACAGTTGGGAGGCATCAGCATCCGAAGGGGACACAAAAGCTGGGAGGCAATAGGAAATGGAAAAGTACTTTGAGTATAGACAAGAGCCTTGGAGACAGCATCAAATGAGGAGGAAGCTGCTGTCATCCTGCAAAGAATGAAGGAACAAGCAGTGAATAGAAAGAGAACCAACAGCCAGAGGGAATTATGCTCAGGAGGACAGCACACAGCAGTCCCTGAAGGAAAGAACAGCCAACTCTTGCAAATGCTGACAAATGAAGACACAGCACTGGAGATGACAGCTGCATTTGGTCACTGGTAAGTTTGATAAAGAGGGCCTGACTATCAAGACAGAAGGAGAAACAACAGATATCAACAGATTCTTAAGAGCTTTGTTCTTAGAAGGAAAAACCAGAATCATTAGAGAAAATGTCCATGGACATAGAAAAAGTGTCCAAGGAAATAGGAAAGAACAGTCAGGAAAAGGGAAAGGCAATCAACAAAGCAAGCAAGGAGATAAGTGCAGAGGGTAGACCTGGCTTCACACAGGAGCTCAGCAAACCAGTTACCAAGTGCCACAAAGGGACCACAGAGTCCGAGCATGAAGGACACTCATGCACAGGAAAATTTGCTGCAGGAAGTGCAGACTTCTCCTGATGGTCTAAACAACAATGTACCTCACTAGATTGACAGCCTTCCAAAGAAATGGGCTGCTGTGGTCATCTATGTTGTTAGCACTAACAAGCTAGCACACTTTAAATTATTCAAGAGTTATACTGAACAAATACATTGATAGAAAGACTGAATACCCAGGGGCCTCAGCTTAAGCCTTAACCCATGCAGCCCTTACCAGTCAGTTCAGAGCTGTGAAGACTCAGCATCACACAGAAGAAAGCTCACAGCTGTCATCAGCCAATCCCATCCTCTTCCCTCACTGCCCTGCTTATTGTTGGGAAGGAGAACTGTAGTTCCTGCTTGCATGTACAGAAAGCATGTCCATTTTGTTAAAAATACCAAAATGGGGCTAGGGACACGCCTCACTGGGTAAAGCACAAACCAGACAAGACTGACACCCTGAGCACATGTCCTCAAACCCCACACCAACACTGGACGTAAGACACAAGGGTCTGCAATCCAAGCGCACCCTATGGGGAGGCAGGAGGCAGAGACAGGACAGTCTCCAGAAGCTCAGGGGCAACAATGTGGGTTATACAGCCATGCAGAGACCCTGTCTCCAACAAGACGGAAAGTGGAGACTGACACCACAAGGCTGTCCTTTGACCCCAGACAGGGCTCACACTCTACATACAAATTAACACACACACCATCCACTCACATATCACACACATTCACACATGCACAAACCAAATCATTACTATATACAACTAGCTAACCTCTCACAACTGTCCCATTTACTCATTACAGACCAATCAAGTCTGCTCTTCTAGAATATAACACTACCCTTTAAAATTCTGGATAGTGTCTTATCTATCTAGTGGTTCCCTCTGGTCCCTAGATTCACAAATGCTAAAAAAAAAAAAAAAAATCCTATTTACAAAAAGTCTGTTGAATGAGATTAGGAAATAAATATACACAATGCAATTTAATTTCCTGAGCCTGCTCAAAGAGGAAGGAACCTGAAAACAAACCAAATGTGAAAGTGAAAGCCACAGTTGCATTTCTAAAACAGTGGGGGTGGGGAGAGAGAAGGAAGAAAGGAAACAGAATATTACCAACATCACTAGTGTTCTGATTTCTTAGATTTCTGATATTCACTCAAGAGGCAAATTCAAATCCTATACTCAAAAATGCTTTTGATCTATTCATAAACATACTTTAACTCTAAAAACTTTCAATAGACTAGGTTTACTAATCTGCTAAATCTGACAATGATAAAAAGTCTTTTATTCAGAAACATGGTGAGTGGCTAATGAGATAGCAAAATGGGTAATTTACTCGCCACCAAGCCTGATGTCCTGAGTTCCATCCCCAGAACCCCCATAGTGGAAAGAGAGAACCGACTCCCACAAGTTATTCTCTGACCTCCACACACATTACGGCACACATGACCATACACAAATCATGTACATGCAAACATACAATATACAAATAAAAGCAAAATATACCGTAAGTACCCAAAATTACTTAAAGGAGTTGCTCCTTGCAACAGTGAACTCAAACAAATTGGGAGGGAGCTTTCAGAACAAGTGCAATGCCTGTTAAATCCACCATCACAATACTACCCACACCACTCTAACTCTCAGCATTTCCATTCTAAAATCTGTTTTCCCCCATGGCATTCAAGCGCTGATCCCTGGAGATATCCTACCACCACTATACTATGTGTTTTTGTTCTGTAGATCATCATGCAAATATTGAATGTCCTTCTTCTTTCCACATCACACAAAGGCTTTAATCTTTAAACATGAATCACAGGCACATGCATTCCAGACACACATCAGTGTGCACTGAGGGCAATTCAATGTTAATAACACATCATACCTCTACTCTCACACTAAGATGCAAGTTACAGACGTTTATGATACTGAAAACATCAATATGATAAAACCTGTCTTCTAACTCTGGGATCAAACACCTCTAATAAGGTGAAATGAAACAAAGAAGCGGGAAGATGAAGAACCAGGTCAAAAGCTACACTTGTGGTAAGGAAGGGTAGGTAGTACATGTGGTGACCAGAAAAGAAAAGAATACAGGGTAAAACAGATCCATTTTCGGACCTTCTCTACAGGAAGTGCTGCCCTGCCGTCAAGCTAAGGTCCAAAGTAAAGTCAAGGTTATTGTACTTAAAAAAAAAAAAAAATACCATTCATTTAAAAATTACTTTCGCTGGGTGGTGGTGGTGCAGGCCTTTAAGCCAAGCATTCAGGAGGCAGAGGCAGGTGGTTCTCTGAGTCTGAAGTCAGCCTGGTCTACAGAGTGAGTTCTAGAACAGCCAGGACTACACAGAGAAACCCTATCTCCAAAAACCAAAAGGGGAATTACTTTCTATTTCTAATAAAGTCTGCGGCTGGATGTTCTTCCTCTTCCAAATGCCAAATAGACAGACTGTACTATAGCCTTGAGCAGCTTGTTCCTGCATGCACCACTTTTATCTAATTCCCAAATATCCCACTACTCTGTGAAACTGGTATAACTCTCATAGTAAATAACTAAATGTCATAGACTTTGTGAGTACCCTGAAAGCCTATATCAAATTGTGGGTGTGCTCAATTCTTTCAAGTACAAGAATCCCAAGAGGGACTATAATACTTTCAGCTGCCAGCAGCTAATTCACACCCATCCATATTCTGTAGTCTCCTCCCAAGACTTCCTGTCAACCAGCTAAGAAGCACCAAAGTGGTTAACAACT